>NC_083225.1:195069500-195191496 GCF_032191835.1 Heteronotia binoei
GGCCACTGGCCTGATCCAACAGGGCTTCTCTTATGTTCTTATGTCTGAGGCAGTGATGCTCTGTATTCTTGGTGCTTTGGAGGGGGCACAGTGGGAGGGCTTCTAGTGTCCTGGCCCCACAGGGGGACCTCCTGATGACATCTGGGTTTTTTGGCCACTGTGTGACACAGAGTGTTGGACTGATGGCCATGGCCTGATCCAACATGGCTTCTCTTATGTCCTTAAGGGACTGGTCATTCCAGGTGGCATGCTGATTCCCCAGAACCTAGCCATCCTATCCAGAGTGTCCTTCACACATCTTGCAAAACCTCATGGCTGCAAGAACACTTCCCAGCTCTTAAAAACCTCTCCTTTGCAGTTTCCGGATGGCTCCCTGAAGACAGGCCGTTTCCTACACAGATGTGGGATGGTGGGTGTGGTCCTCACTCCCCCCTCCCTCTGGTTGCTCTCTTCTGTATGTTGGAAAACAAGACATGGTACCTTCCATGTCACGTATCAGATGATTTTTTTTCCTTCATCACATAAACATGTTGTTGGTTACTAGAGGAAATGGGGGGATTAGAGGGAGAATGAGAGAATGGAGGAAGAGATGATGGTTACCTGAGGGACCGTCTCTCCCCGTATGAACCCAGAGAGCACTGAGGTCAGTAGGAAAGAACAGACTGACTACCCCTGGGCCAAGACAAATTAAACTACAGAATACTCGCTCTCGGGCCTTTTCGGCGCAGCCCCACATCTCTGAACCAACTCCCAGAGGAGGTGCGGGCCCTCGGAACCTTGATCAGTTCCGCAGGGCCTGCAAAGACCACCCTTTTTAAATTAGCTTATGAATAACTGAAAATCCGCCATCACATCAACTAGAAGAGTGTTAAGGATAGCGTCATAAATGTTTTAGTTAATTGTTTTAATTCAGGCTTTTAAGGTTAGTTTAATGTTAATTTAATGTTTCTAGTGTAACTGTTTTATTGTTGGTGCACCATTGTCACCGTATTGTAGCCGCCCTGAGCCTGCTTCGGCGGGGGAGGGCGGGGTACAAATAAAATTTATTATTATTATTATTATTATTATTATTATTATTATGGTTGAAATGGGGTGACAGGAGAGAGGCTTACAAAATTATGCAGGGGATAGAGAAGGTAAGAAAGAAGGACTTTTCTCCCTGTCTTACCATACAAGTACCCATGGGCACTCATGAAACTGCTGAGCAGTCAGGTTAGAACTGATAAAGGAAGTCCTTCTTCACCCAAAGGGTGATTAACACATGGAATTCACTGCCACAGGAGGTGTGGTGGCTGCAAGCATAGACAGCTTCAAGAGGGGATTGATAAACATCTGGACCAGAGATCCATATGTGGCTCTTAGCCACAAGGTATGGATGGAAGACTGTCTGGGGCAGTGATGCTCTGTCTTCTTGGTGCTTGGGGCGGGCACAGTGGGAGGGCTTCTGGAGTTCTGGCCCTGCTGGTGGACCTCCTGATGGCCTCTGAGTTTGGCCACTGTGTGACACAGTGTTGGACTAGATGAGCCATTGGCCTGATCCAACATGGCTTGTCTTATGACTGGGCACGGATGCTCTGTATTCTTGGTGTTTGGAGGGCAAGAGTGGAGGGCTTCTGTATTCTGACCCCTACTGGTGGACCTCCTGATGGCCCCTGGTTTTCCATCCACTGTGTGACTGGAGTGTTGGACGGGATGGGCCATTGGCCTGATCCAACATGGCTTCTCATTTTCTTATGTCTGGGCAGTGATGCTCTGTATTCTTGGTGCTTCGGGGGGGGGGGCACAGTGGGAGGCCTTCTAGTGTCCTGGCCCACTGATGACCTCCTGATGGCACCTGTGTTTTTGGCCCCTGTGTGACACAGAGTGTTGGACTGGAGGGGCCATTGGCCTGATCCAACAGGGCTTCTCTTATGTTCTTATGTGACACAGAGTGTTGGACTGGAGGGGCCACTGGCCTGATCCAATATGTCTTCTCTTATGTTCTTATGTGACACAGTGTTGGACTGGAGGGCCACTGGCCTGATCCAATATGGCTTCTCTTATGTTCTTATGTGACACAGAGAGTTGTACTGGAGGGGCCACTGGCCTGATCCAACAGGGCTTCTCTTATGTTCTTATGTGACACAGAGAGTTGTACTGGAGGGGCCACTGCCTGATCCAACAGGCTTCTCTTATGTTCTTATGTGACACAGAGTGTTGGACTGGAGGGGCACTGGCTGATCCAACAGGGCTTCTCTTATGTTCTTATGTGACCCAGAGTGTTGGACTGGAGGGGCCAACTGGTTTGATCCACAGGGCTTCTCTTAATGTTCTTATGTCTGAGGCAGTGATGCTCTGTATTCTTGTGCTTTGGAGGGGGCACAGTGGGAGGCTTCTAGTGTCCTGGGCCCCACAGGGGGACCTCCTGATGACATCTGGGTTTTTGGCCACTGTGTGACACAGAGTGTTGGACTGGATGGGCCATTGCCTGATCCAACATGGCTTCTCTTATGTCCTTAAGAGGACTGGTCATTCCAGGTGGCAATGGCTGATTCCCCAGAACCTAGCCATCCTATCCAGAGTGTCTTCACACATCTTGCAAAACCTCATGGCTGCAAGAACACTTCCAGCCTTAAAAACCTCTCCTTTGCAGTTTCCGGATGGCTCCCTGAAGACAGGCCGTTTCCTAGACAGATGTGGGATGGTGGGTGTGGTCCTCACTCCCCCTCCCCTCTGGTTGCTCTCTTCTGTATGTTGGAAAACAAGACATGGTACCTTCCATGTCACGTATCAGATGATTTTTTTTCCTTCATCACATATACATGTTGTTGGTTACTAGAGGAATGGGGGGATTAGAGGAGAATGAGAGACTGGAGGAAGAGATGATGGTTGAAATGGGGTGACAGGAGAGAGGGCTTACAAATTATGCAGGGGATAGAGAAGGTAAAGAAAGAAGGACTTTTCTCCCTGTCTTACCATACAAGTACCCATGGGCACTCCATGAAACTGCTGAGCAGTCAGGTTAGAACTGATAAAAGGAAGTCCTTCTTCACCCAAAGGGTGATTAACACATGGAATTCACTGCCACAGGAGGTGGTGGTGGCTGCAAGCATAGACAGCTTCAAGAGGGGATTGATAAAATCTGGACCAGAGATCCATATGTGGCTCTTAGCCACAAGGTATGGATGGAAGATTGTCTGGGGCAGTGATGCTCTGTCTTCTTGGTGCTTGGGGCGGGGCACAGTGGGAGGGCTCTGGAGTTCTGGCCCTGCTGGTGGACCTCCTGATGGCCTCTGAGTTTTGGCCACTGTGTGACACAGTGTTGGGACTAGATGAGCCATTGGCCTGATCCACATGGCTTTGTCTTATGACTGGGGCAGGGATGCTCTGTATTCTTGGTGTTTGGAGGGCAAGAGTGGGAGGGCTTCTGGTTGTTCTGACCCTACTGGTGGACCTCCTGATGGCCCCTGGTTTTCCATCCACTGTGTGACTGGAGTGTTGGACGGGATGGGCCATTGGCCTGATCCAACATGGCTTCTCATTTTCTTATGACTGGGCAGTGATGCTCTGTATTCTTGGTGCTTCGGGGGGGGGGGCACAGTGGGAGGGCTTCTAGTGTCCTGGCCCACTGATGGACCTCCTGATGGCACCTGGGTTTTGGCCCCTGTGTGACACAGAGTGTTGGACTGGAGGGGCCATTGGCCTGATCCAACAGGGCTTCTCTTATGTTCTTATGTGACACAGAGTGTTGGACTGGAGGGGCCACTGGCCTGATCCAACAGGGCTTCTTTTATGTTCTTATGTGACACAGAGTGTTGGACTGGAGGGGCCATTGGCCTGATCCAACAGGGCTTCTCTTATGTTCTTATGTGACACAGAGTGTTGGACTGGAGGGGCCACTGGCCTGATCCAACAGGGCTTCTCTTATGTTCTTATGTGACACAGAGTGTTGGACTGGAGGAGCCATTGGCCTGATCCAACAGGGCTTCTCTTATGTTCTTATGTGACACAGAGTGTTGGACTGGAGGGGCCACTGGCCTGATCCAACAGGGCTTCTCTGATGTTCTTATGTGACACAGAGTGTTGGACTGGAGGGGCCATTGGCCTGATCCAACATTGCTTCTCTTATGTTCTTATGTGACACAGAGTGTTGGACTGGAGAGGCCATTGGCCTGATCCAACAGGGCTTCTCTTATGTTCTCATGTGACACAGAGTGTTGGACTGCAGAGGCCATTGGCCTGATCCAACAGGGCTTCTCTTATGTTCTTATGTGACACAGAGTGTTGGACTGGATGGGCCACTGGCCTGATCCAACAGGGCTTTTCTTATGTTCTTATGTGACACAGAGTGTTGGACTGGAAAGGCCACTGGCCTGATCCAACATGTCTTCTCTTATGTTCTTATGTGACACAGAGTGTTGGACTGGAGGGGCCACTGGCCTGATCCAACAGGGCTTCTCTTATGTTCTTATGTGACACAGAGTGTTGGACTGGAGGGGCCATTGGCCTGATCCAGCAGGGCTTCTCTTATGTTCTTATGTGACACAGAGTGTTGGACTGGAGGGGCCACTGGCCTGATGCAACAGGGCTTCTCTTATGTGACACAGAGTGTTGGACTGGAGGGGCCACTGGCCTGATCCAACAGGGCTTCTCTTATGTTCTTATGTGACACAGAGTGTTGGACTGGAGGGGCCATTAGCCTGATCCAACATGGCTTCTCTTATGTGACACAGAGTGTTGGACTGGAGGGGCCACTGGCCTGATCCAACAGGACTTCTCTTATGTGACACAGAGTGTTGGACTGGAGGGGCCACTGGCCTGATCCAACAGGGCTTCTGTTATGTTCTTATGTGACACAGAGTGTTGGACTGGAGAGGCCATTGGCCTGATCCAACAGGGCTTCTCTCATGTTCTTTTGTCTGGGGCAGTGATGCTCTGTACTGCTTGTGGGGGGGGGGCAACAGTGGGAGGGCTTCTGGCCCTGCTGGAGGACCTTCAGCTGCCACCGGGGTTTCAGCCACCACGTGACACAGAGCATTGGTTTGATCCAATGTAGCTTCTCTTATGTTCTTATTTTCACTGCTTTACAAGAGCAGGGTTTGCAGAAACCACATCGGATCGTCAGGCCGTGTCCTTTTCCGGATGCAATTTAGGGGAGAAAACTACTTTGGAATCACACCCCCACTCGCTCGTTTGAAAGGCGAGATATGAATTTCAAAACAATAAATAAACGTGCCCCCAGTTCTGCGAGCTTTTCCAAACCTGTTCCTGCACAACGAAGGGGCATTGTTGGAGTCCCGCACCCCTGGCTGGGGCTGACTCACCCATCACGCATCTTTCGCGTCTCCGGCAGCACCTGCACATTTCCAGCTGCAGTGACTCAGAATGGATTTTTTGCTCAAAGCCCTAAAACTAAAGGTCTGGGGGGGGGGGGCTTGCAAATGGTCCCATTTGAGGCCAGAGCATCTCCTGTTAAAAGGATCTCTGGTCCATTTTTCCACCAAAGACCCAGGAGTCTTTGCCCAGACTGAGCCGCAGGGGCCCATAAACTGGCTGAATTTGAAAGCCGGGGCAATTTCGCCATCACTACGTGCAGGCCTTCTTCTGCAGCAGGAACTCCTTTGCATATTAGGCCACACCTCCTGATGTAGCCAATCCTCTTGGAACTTACAGGGCTCTTCCCCCAGGGCCTACTGGAAGCTCCAGGAGGATTGGCTACCTCAGGGGTGTGTCGCCTAATATGCAAAGGAGCTCCTGCTACAAAAAAAAAACCAGACTATGTGACCAGCAACGAGAAGGATTTGACTCCAGCACCACCTTTAGGACCAACAAGAATCACAGAAACATAATTTTGGAAGGGACCTCCAGGGACATCTAGTCTAACCCCTGCACAATGCAGGAAATTCACAAGTATTTTCCCCTAAATTCACAGGGTCAGCATTGCTTTCAGATGGCCATCTAGCCTCTGCTTAAAAACCTCCAAGGAAGCAGAGCCCACCACCTCCCCAGGAAGCCTGTTCCACTGAGAAACCACTCTAAAGGTCAGGAAGTTCTTCCTCATGTTGAGCCGGAAACTCTTTTGATTTAATTTCAATCCGCTGGTTCTGGTCCTACCTTCCGGGGCCACAGAAAACAATTCCACCCCATCCTCTATAGGACAGCCCTTCAAGGACTTGAAGATGGTGATCCTATCACCTCTCAGCCGCCTCCTCTCCAGGCTAAACATCCCCAGCTCCTTCAACCTTTCCTCATAGGACTTGGTCTCCAGACCCCTCATCATCTTTGTTGCCCTTCTCTGGACCCGTTCCAGCTTGTCTAGATCCTTCTTAAAATGTGGTGGCCAAAACTGAACACAAGACTCCAGGGGAGGCCTTACCAGAGCAGGTTAAAGTGATACCATCACTTCTGGTGTTCTGAAGACAAGACTTCTGTTGATACTGTTGGAACTCAGTCCTAAAATGGCTGACTGACTCCATCTTAGTAATAGTAATGTTGTTTCTGCAATGTCAAGCTGAGTCATGCTGCATCATGATCCAGCTGTTACCTGTTACTGAGGTAAGGTGGGATGACCTCACCTGTAATTAGGCTTTGTGCTGACTCACAGAGCTGATGCAACCCTGATGATTGGTACGTGTACTTAGGGAAGCTCAGTGAGCCTGCTCAGTCTGCCTGTAAGGATTGTGGGTTCTGTGAGGCCCGCTATCTGGGTGGCAGCGATCACTGCTGGTGTTGGATCCTATGCTACTGTGCTTGGATCGTGCTGTGTATACTTACTGCTGTATACTGTTATCTACTGAAGTGTGTACTGATTACTGTGTATGACCTTGGCCTGGCAACGACTCTGAATATTGGATACTTTCCTGGTGAATATATCTACCATTGAATACAGCTGTTTCTCTTGTCTATTAATTCCTGTGTTTTGCCTGTCCCTCTCCTTCAGCTCTTCTGCTGCGTGCAAAATACTCTAACATTGGTTCTGGGCCCAGAGCTCCCAGTGCTCCCAGTGTTTCTAGAGGTGCTGCTGTTCTGAAGACAGAGGAGGCAACACAGTGTTTTGGAAGAGACGGAGGCAGACTGCCAAGTTGCCCAGGTGTCCAGTGATAAGTAGCAGAGATGGAAGCTGCAAATGTTGTTTCCTTCTCTGGGCTCAGCATTACTAAGCTGAATGGGACTAACTATGCTACGTGGTCCCAGAAGGTCAGTCTGTTATTAAAGCACCAAGAGCTGTGGGAGGTGGTGGCTGCTCCTTTACGGGGGTTGTTGGCAGCTGCTGAAGACAGAAAAGCTGCAGACCTTTTGCGTAAAAAGGATGTTAAGGCTTTGTCTTTAATAGGTCTTTCTCTAGACGACTCCCAGCTGGTGCATATAGCAGGACTGGAGAAGGCTCATGACTGCTGGAATGCTTTGAAGGAAATTTACGTCCGAGGAACTGTCGGTTCTCAGATTCGTTTGGTGAGGAAGCTTCTGCATACCAGGCTGGCAGCTAATGCAGATATGTTATCTCATATAGAGTCTATGCGTAGGATGTTTCTAGAGCTAAGAGAGCATAACCAAATGTTTTCTGAATCACAGGAGGTGTGCATACTTTTAAGTTCCTTAGATGCATCATATGACGCTGTGATAACGAGCCTGGAGGGTTTGCCTGAGACAGGGTTAACCATGAACGTCGTAACTGGACGGCTTCTTGATGAATATGGCAAGAGACAGTCCAATTCCTCTCTACGTGCGGAGAGAAAGCCTGTCTATAAGCCAGAGAGGGGCAGTGGATTTACTGTTAAGGAGGATCCTGACTGTCAAACAGGTAATGTAATGGCTGTAAGGAAGAAATGTTTCCGGTGTGGCTCATCTAGACATTTGTTTAGGCATTGTCAAGGCCAGAAAGGGAAAGAGAGACGGTCTGAAATGAGGTCTGCTGATAAGAGTGGTAATGTGCATCTCGTTACTACTGGTAAGTCAACTAACCACACTCAATCTTTCCTAATTGACAGCGGAGCGTGGGAGAACCTCTGTAGAGAGAGGAGTTTGTTTACTACTTACACACCTGTTGATAACCAGTCCGTTGTTTTGGCAGATGGAGTTAAAGCAACTGTTTTTGGCAGAGGGAAAGTGTTCCTGCCAAGCCTAAGGAAGGAGCTTCAAATGGGTTTTGTTCCTTCACTTAAGATGAATCTGCTGTCTGTGTCTGCTCTGTGCAGGGAAGGTTTCAAACTGCAATTTGACACCTCGTGCTGTGAGCTGAGGACCAGTGATGGTGTGTGTGTCAAGGCAATGCTGAGGGAAGATTTATACTTCTTGCATACCAAGGTACAAACGTGTAATAACGTCTGTGTGAATAAACCAGTGCATGATAATTGCTGTCATCTTTTACACAGGAAATTAGGCCATGCTGGTTTTCCTGCTCTAAAGAAGACTGTGGAACAGGCAGAAGGCCTTAGTCTTAAACCTTGCAAGGAATTTCTTGACTGTGAAATCTGCAAGCTTGTGAAGTCTACAAAAGCTCCTGTGCGTACTCCAAGTAAATTTACTAGTAAGAAACCTCTTGACCTAGTGTTCTTAGACCTGATAGGGCCCTTTAAGGAGTCAGTGGGCGGGGCCAAATATGTCTTAAGTATAGAAGATCACTATTCAAGGTATGGTTTTGTTTACCTGTTGAAAGCTAAAACTGAAACCTTTCAAAATATGCAGAATTGGCTAAGGTTTGTTAAGAGAAAAACTGGAAATGTGCCTGCATGCATTATTTCTGATAGAGGCTCGGAATTTGTTAATAAACGTTTTCAAAGTTTGTTTGCAGAGCTTGGGATTGAGCACAGATTGACTGCTCCATACAGACCTACCCATAATGCTTTTTGTGAGAGAAGAGGCCGTACATTGCAAGACATGTGCCAGTGTATGTTACGTGATGCAGATATGCCCTGGAGATTTTGGGCAGAGGCTATGTGCTGTGCCAACTACAACCTGAACAGAGTTTGGTGTTCATCTACTGGCAAAATACCAGCAAGCCTATGGCATGACAAGGTAACTAACTTGGCAAATTTGCATGTATTTGGAGTTACAGCTTTTGTTCATATTCCTCAACAGCTCAGACGTAAAGGCCAACTGAAGGCTAGACGTATGAGGTTTCTCGGGTATGAGAGAAACGGGAGCTGTTATCGTTTTGGCACGCTCGACAGTCGTGAGGTGGTGATTAGTGCTTCAGCCACGTTTCTGGAGAGATCAGAGGGCTGGGATCGTTGCACCCAATCGCCAGCGTTCTGTCCTGAGGATGACCAAGGAATCCGGTTACAAGTCAGCTCAATGCCTAGCAACCCAGAGGAGGGAGAGGCGGCTGTGTTAACCCCAAAAGAAGAGATGCCTGACGAGGAGGAGATGGAGGAGAAGCCTACTCGTGAGGAATCATCCGGGAGGAATGTGCCAACTGATGAGCCTGCATTGAGGAGATCTACACGTGAAAGAAGAGCTCCTGAGAGATTTAGTCCTGTAATGTCTGCTATACATGAGCCTGAGAAATATACTGACATTTTCTCTTTGTCCAAGGAAGAGCAGTGTAACTGGAAGGCTGCTATGGACGATGAACTTTCTTCCCTGAAACGTTTAAATGTTTATGTTGAGACTGATACTGTACCTGCTGGTGTAAAACCCATAGGCAGTAGATGGGTATACAAGGTGAAAACAGACCAGTCTGGGGGAAAAAAGTATAAGGCGAGGCTTGTAGCACAAGGTTGCAGACAGACTAATGAGACTTATGACGAAGTGTTTGCTCCAACGTTAAAGAGCAGTTCACTTCTGACTGCGTTAACTTTGGCAGCTAGAGAAAAACTCCATTTTACCCATTTGGATGTCTGTGTGGCATACCTAAATGCTAATTTGGAGCACCAAATTTATTTAAAGAGACCAGAAGGTATTCCTGGTACTGGAAAGGGATACTGGTTGCTAAATAAGAGCTTGTATGGTCTAAAGCAAAGTGGTCATCAATGGTCAAAATGCCTAGTGGGTACACTTAAACAGCTAGGGTTTACCCAGAGCATTGCTGATCCATGTGTGTTTACCAAGGGAAGTGGTGAAACACGATGTATTGTTCTTACTTTTGTGGATGACTTGGGGATTCTGACCAAGACAAAGAAACAAACAGATGATATTGTTTCAGCCTTAAGTAAGAAGTTTAAACTGAGAAATCTTGGTACTGTGCAGACCTATGTGGGTGTAGATATTGCAAAAACTACACAAGGTTTTAAACTGTCACAAAAACCTAAGATCATAGATTTGTTGGACAAGTACAAGATGACTGATTGCAAAACTGCTTCAACCCCTATGGTGACTGGCTTTGTAAATGATGTTACAGATAGCCCACCATGTAATGTTGAAATGTACAGGTCATTAATTGGTAGTCTGAGCTATATCAGTAATTGGACACGGCCAGACATATCAGTAGCCTGTAATCTGTTGGCAAGAGCTACCCAGAACCCTAAGCAGAATCACTGGATTGCTGCTAAGCGAGTGTTGAGATATTTAAAGAACACTGCTGACTGGTGTCTTTATATCGAACCTAGGGGGGAGCTAGCACTGAAAGTCTATACAGATGCAAGTTTTGCAAGTGACTGTGAAACCAGAAAGTCAACAACAGGTCTTTCCATATATTTGGGAGAGGTGTTAGTATGCTGGAAGACACAAAAGCAGCGTGTGGTTGCCTTGTCCACCACAGAAGCAGAGTTCTGCGCCCTTTCTACTGCTTGTACTGAGGTAGAATGGTTTAGACAGCTACTAAAGGACCTGCATATAGAGGCAGAGAAGCCTGTTGAAGTTCTGGAAGACAATCAAGCTGTGATTGAGATTGCAAAAGCAGAAGGAGTAAAGACAAGGAATAGGTACACTGACATAAGGTACCAGAATGTCAGATCATGTATCATGGAAGGGTTGATAAACATAAGGTATTGTGATACTGGCCACAATACGGCAGATATGTTTACCAAACCCCAGACTATGGAAAAGCATAACGAGCACTGTAAAAGGCTCGGATTGAGAAACGAACAGAACTATTAAGAGGAGAATGTTGGAACTCAGTCCTAAAATGGCTGACTGACTCCATCTTAGTAATAGTAATGTTGTTTCTGCAATGTCAAGCTGAGTCATGCTGCATCATGATCCAGCTGTTACCTGTTACTGAGGTAAGGTGGGATGACCTCACCTGTAATTAGGCTTTGTGCTGACTCACAGAGCTGATGCAACCCTGATGATTGGTACGTGTACTTAGGGAAGCTCAGTGAGCCTGCTCAGTCTGCCTGTAAGGATTGTGGGTTCTGTGAGGCCCGCTATCTGGGTGGCAGCGATCACTGCTGGTGTTGGATCCTAGGCTACTGTGCTTGGATCGTGCTGTGTATACTTACTGCTGTATACTGTTATCTACTGAAGTGTGTACTGATTACTGTGTATGACCTTGGCCTGGCAACGACTCTGAATATTGGATACTTTCCTGGTGAATATATCTACCATTGAATACAGCTGTTTCTCTTGTCTATTAATTCCTGTGTTTTGCCTGTCCCTCTCCTTCAGCTCTTCTGCTGCGTGCAAAATACTCTAACAGATACAGCCCAAAATTGCATTGGCCTTTTTAGCCACCGCATCACACTGTTGACTCATGTTCAGCGTATGGTCCACTAAGACCCTAGATACTTTTCACATAGACTACTGCTAAGACAAGTTTCTCCCATCCAATAACCATGCATTGGATTTTTCCTATCTAAATGCAGAAGTTTACATTTATCCCTGTTAGAATTCATTTAATTACTTTGAGCCCATCTTCCCAGCCTGTCAAAATCCTCCTGTCTCCTTCCTCACCCCTCCCTCCCTCCCTGCCCAGCCACTCACCTTGTTCAGCTCCTCCTGGTTGCCGAAGAGGGTGTGGTACCGCCGGTACTTCCCTTCCCGGTACTTGGCGACAAGGAAGCGCCTCCTCTCCTGGCTGCTGCTCGTGGCCGTGATGGCTTCGCTGGGGGGCACGTTGGCGGCCCAGAACCTGTTGGCCACAGCGTTGCCGACCTGGAGGAAGAGCTGAAGACACAAATGCCATCAAGAGGTGAGTACGGGATTCCACTGCTGCAGATGAGAAGTCCCCCGTGAAACCAAAGGCACCTACTCTGTTCATAAGAACATAAGAGAAGCCCTTTTGGATCAGGCCAGTGGCCCCTCCAGTCCAACACTCTGTGTCACATAAGAACATAAGAGATGCCCTGTTGGATCAGGCCAATGGCCCCTCCAGTCCAACACCCTGTGTCACATAAGAACATAAGAGAAGCCCTGTTGCATCAGGCCAGTGGCCCATCCAGTCCAACACTCTGTGTCACAGAAGAACATAAGAGAAGCCCTGTTGGATCAGGCCAGTGGCCCCTCCAGTCCAACACTCTGTGTCACATAAGAACACAAGAGAAGCCCTGTTGGATCAGGCCACTGGCCCCTCCAGTCCAACACTCTGTGTCACACAAGAACACAAGAGAAGCCCTGTTGGATCAGGCCAGTGGCCCATCCAGTCCAACACTCTGTGTCACATAAGAACATAAGAGAAGCCCTGTTGGATCAGGCCAGTGGCCCATCCAGTCCAACACTCTGTGTCACATAAGAACATAAGAGATGCCCTGTTGGATCAGGCCAATGGCCCCTCCAGTCCAACACTCTGTGTCACATAAGAACATAAGAGAAGCCCTGTTGGATCAGGCCAGTGGCCCCTCCAGTCCAACACTCTGTGTCACATAAGAACATAAGAGATGCCCTGTTGGATCAGGCCAATGGCCCCTCCAGTCCAACACCCTGTGTCACATAAGAACATAAGAGAAGCCCTGTTGCATCAGGCCAGTGGCCCATCCAGTCCAACACTCTGTGTCACAGAAGAACATAAGAGAAGCCCTGTTGGATCAGGCCAGTGGCCCCTCCAGTCCAACACTCTGTGTCACATAAGAACACAAGAGAAGCCCTGTTGGATCAGGCCACTGGCCCCTCCAGTCCAACACTCTGTGTCACACAAGAACATAAGAGAAACCATGTTGGATCAGGCCAATGGCCCATCCAGTCCAACACTCTGTGTCACATAAGAACATAAGAGAAGCCCTGTTGGATCAGGCCAGTGGCCCCCCCAGTCCAACACTCGGTGTCACAGAAGAACATAAGAGAAGCCCTGTTGAATCATGCCAATGGCCCCTCCAGTCCAACACTCTGTGTCACACAGTGGCCAAATAAACCAGGTGCCATCAGGAGGTCCATCAGTGGGGCCAGGATACTAGAAGCCCTCCCACTGTGCCCCCCACCAAGCACCAAGACAAAGCATATATATATATACTGTGGCTAATAGCCACTAATGGACCACGGCTCCATATTTTTATCCAATCCCCTCTTGAAGTTGGCTATGCTTGTAGCCGTCACGACCTCCTGTGGCAGTGAATTCCACATGTTAATCACCCTTTGGGTGAAGAAGTACTTCCTTTTATCCATTTTAACCTGTCTGTTCAGCAATTTCATTGAATGCCCACGAGTTCTTGTATTGTGAGAAAGGGAGAAAAAGACTTCTTTCTCTGCTTTCTCCATCCCATGCATAATCTTGTAAACCTCTATCATGTCACCCCGCAGTCGACGTTTCTCCAAGCTAAAGAGCCCCAAGAGTTTTAACCTTTCTTCATAGGGAAAGTGTTCCAAACCTTTGATCATTCTAGTTGCCCTTTTCTGGACTTTTTCCAATGCTAATGTTTCTTTAAATCATTTTTCCAAGCCGGCCAGCAACTTGGAGAATGCATTTAAAGATGCTTTCTTTCAACCTCTCCTCCCGCCCTCTCCCTCCCTTCCTCCCTCCCTCCCTCCAACATCTGACATTCATGTCTTGTGGCTCTTAAACATCTGATGTTTATTCTATGCAGCTCTCACACGAAGCAAGTTTGGCCACCCCTGTCTTTGACGAAGGAATCTTCCCGGGGGTTCTTGCTGGTATATGGCAGCCAGGGTTGGGCTATTCAGATGAGGGACATAGTGTAAGGGAGGGGAAAGAAGTGTAACCTTCCCCTTTTGCTGTTGCTGTGAACTGTCTCTGGGCTTATTTGTGCCAGTAGAGGAAACAAACAGCACATGTGGGGGGGGGGCGGGATTTGAGGTCACAGAACTGTCACAAGAGAGAGGGTTAAATCCTGCTTCTTCTCACGAGTGCAACCCCACCCAGTCTAGCTCTTCAGAACTGCTTCATGCATAAAAGCTCTCCTGTTGCAACTGAATTCTGGAGACTCCAGCCAAGGGGCTTGCAAGACAGGGGAGAAGCGGAGGTGGCTGGTCGTTGCCTTCCTCTGCAGAGCCTTCCTTGGTGGTCTCCCGTCCAAGGAGCAACTAAATGACATCCCCAGCAAGGGGTTTTTAAGGATAAGGGAGAAGCGAAGGTGGTTGGTCGTTGCCGTCTTCTACAGAGCAGAAGTCTCCCATCCAAGAGAGCCAGTTTGGTGTAGTGGTTAAGTGGGTCAGCCAGAGCTCTCTTATCTGGGAGAACCGGGTTTGATTCCCCACTCCTCCACTTGCACCTGCTGGAATGGCCTTGGGTCAGCCAGAGCTCTCTTATCTGGGAGAACCGGGTTTGATTCCCCACTCCTCCACTTGCACCTGCTGGAATGGCCTTGGGTCAGCCAGAGCTCTCTTATCTGGGAGAACCGGGTTTGATTCCCCACTCCTCCACTTGCAGCTGCTGGAATGGCCTTGGGTCAGCCAGAGCTCTCTTATCTGGGAGAACCGGGTTGGATTCCCCACTCCTCCACTTGCAGCTGCTGGAATGGCCTTGGGTCAGCCAGAGCTCTCTTATCTGGGAGAACCGGGTTTGATTCCCCACTCCTCCACTTGCACCTGCTAGCATGGCCTTGGGTCAGCCAGAGCTCTCTTATCTGGGAGAACCGGGTTTGATTCCCCACTCCTCCACTTGCACCTGCTAGCATGGCCTTGGGTCAGCCATAGCTCTGTCAGAGGTTGTCCTTGAAAGGGCAGCTGCTGTGAGAGCCCTCTCAGCCCCACCCACCTCACAGTGTGTCTGTTGTGGGGGAGGAAGGTAAAGGAGACTGTGAGTCGCTCTGAGACTCTTCGGAGTGGAGGGCGGGATATAAATCCAATATCTTCATCTACCTCACAGGGTGTCTGTTGTGGGGGAGGAAGGGAAAGGAGATTGTGAGCCGCTCTGAGACTCTTTGGAGTGGAGGGCGGGATATAAATCCAATATCTTCATCTACCTCACAGGCTGTCTGTTGTGGGGGAGGAAGGGAAAGGAGATTGTGAGCCGCTCTGAGACTCTTCGGAGTGGAGGGTGGGATATAAATCCAATATCATCATCATCATCATCATCATCATCATCTTCTTCTTCTTCTTCTTCTTCTTCTTCTTCTTCTTCTTCTTCTTCTTCTTCTTCTTCTTCTTCTTCTTCTTCTTCTTCTTCTTCTTCTTCTTCTTCTTCTTCTTCTTCTTCAAGTACCCACCCTGCTTAGCTTCTGGGACCTCACAAGAGAGAGCTATACCATGCTGCCTTCCCTCACAAATGTCTCTGTGTGTGTATGTGTGTGTGTATGTGTGTGTGTAAAGTGCTGAGTTTTGGCCATCCGGAGCACAGAAGGAGGAAAAGATTGCAAAATTCTTTCCACCCCGCATTGAGATTTCTTGTGAAGCAGCGCCACCTTGTGGCCATAGTTATACTTCTAAAAAGTCCGGAAAATATACAAGGGCGAATCCTAAAAAAGTTATTTCAAAGGCTCTTGTCCCTAGGGAGAAGATTTGTTTGTTTGTTTTTTTGCTAAGCATGCCACCTTTTTAATGATTAATGTCGTACTGCAGGGGTGGCCAACGGAAGCTCTCCAGATTTTTTTCCCTACAACTCCCATCAGCCCCGGCCAGCATGGCCAATGGCTGGGGCTGATCGGAGTTGTAGGCAAAAGGCATCTGGAGAGCTACTGTCGGCCACCCGTGTTGTATCGCACTTGCTGAATATCTCCTCTTATGACCCTGTTGGCGCTTTGCGTGCGCGCCCCCTCTCCCGATGACATCACCAGTAACGTCATGTCATGCCCCCCCCCCCAACTTCGCCAAAGTCTTCCAAGCCTCGGCGAAGTCCACAAGGCAGTGCATGCACTCAGTGCACGATTCTGAGTGCGCGCGCTGCCATACACCCCCCACTTTGCCAAGGCTTAGGAGAGCTCGTTGAAGTCCAGAAGGCAACGGGCATGGGAGAGCGGGCTCCTCGTGGCGCCCCTAAGCCAGGCGGCCCTAGGCGGGCACCTACTTTGCTTACTCCCATACACCGCCAAAGAACAATGGCAGCACAATATATAGAATACAAAAATATCAAAAATATTGTGCAAAAACACACACTCTCGACTAGTTTATACAAAATAAAGTAAATTGCATTATGTCATATAATGAACAGCCTACAAAAGTAGGCATACATTCATACAGTAGAAATTAAAGCCAAACAAGAGTCTCAAATACAGTATTTCAGGGAGGACGCCACACAGTCTCTTAATTTTCCATATTGTCAATATTGCTTTTGTTTAGTGCGGTTTTTATCGGTCACCTCTGTTGTTTACAGTTGGCTTACGAGGAAGCTGCAGGAGCAGCGGAACGCAATCAAAGCCGGAGTTTGCGTGAAGGCGAGAATTTCTCCTTCAGAAGCCAACAAGCAATGGAGTGACTACTATGGAACTTTATTATTGAGTCTTAGTACTCTCTTTGGAAAATTAAGAGACTGTGTGGGGTCCTCCCTGAAATACTGTATTTGAGACTCTTGTTTGACTTTAAATTTCTACTGTATGAATGTATGCCTACTTTTGTAGGCTGTTCATTATATGACATAATACAATTTACTTTATTTTGTATAAACTAGTCAAGAGTGTGTGTTTTTGCACAATATTTTGGTACTCCCATACACCAGCCCTGGTTAAGCAGATGCTAGGAGATATTAGTCTGGTACTAGGAGATTCTAGTCTGCTAATGGCATGCCTTTCACCTTAGATTAAACACGTGCACACAAAGCTGCCTTCTATCGAATCAGACTCTTAGTTCGTCAAGGTCAATCTTGTCTACTCAGACTGGCAGCAGCTCTCCAGGGTCTCAGGCATGGGTCTTTCCCGTCCCCTGCTACTGCATCCTTTTTTAAAACTGGAGATGCCAGGGATTGAACCTGGGACCTTTTGCGCGCAAACCAGACGCTGTGCCACTGAGCCACAGTGCCTTGATCGGTACCTCGATCAGCTCCTCCGTCCAGACTTTCCGGTCCATCTTGAGGCTCCGCACTTTGGTGACGCTAGGGCCCAGGCCACGGTGTTCTCCTGCGAAGGGAAACAAAATGCACACATATGGTTGGGACCAGCCCTTGGCCACAGTTTCCCAATCTATCTATCTATCTATCTATCTATCTATCTATCTATCTATCTATCTATCTATCTATCTATCTATCTGCAGAATGAGGGCTGACAGGCAGCAAACAAGACTGTCAGGTGACTAGTTTTATTTTATTTTAGTCTACTTCTCCAGTATAAGTATTCTATTTTTTTTAATGATATATGACATAAACAGAAACAACAACACAATAACAATAACACAAACATTATGACAATGCAAAAACCAAAAACAATAAATAGGGGGGGAAACCCACATAAACAAACATTTCGGGGGAAGAGAACTCTGATCTAATTCTAAGTTCATCTATCAGTTTCATCAAACCTTCTCTTCCATCACCCCTCTCCTTTATTGCTACTATTTCTACGTACTCAGCCAATCCTATACGGGCTGCCAAACTTCTTTACATTGATTTAACTTTGTTGCAAGCAATTTGGCTGAGAGAAAGTCCATGTCAGCTATTTCCAACAGTTTTTGCATAAATTCTTCTTTTTTAGGTATTTGTGGTGTCTTCCAGTACCTAGCATATATAATTCTTGCAGCCGTAGCTAACGTGTCTCAGAAGTAGGGGTTTGACATATACTCAAAAGATAAAGTTTGGGAAGGTGGTTTATATTTATTCCAAGTATTTTTTGTACCCAAGTGTGTATTTGAGTACAATAACTTCTCGCCTTTTTACATTGCCACCACATACGATAGAAAGAACAATTGTTTTCTGACACTTTCAACATCTATTTGAGGTATTCTGATATATCTTGCAGAATTAGGGTTTGTAGAATCTTTTGGGTTCAAGTGCCGTGTTCTACTGGAGAAAGTTTTTCTTCCAGATGTCTGGAAGAAAAACTTTCTCCAGCAGAACACGGCACGTGAGCCCGAAAGATTCTACAAACCCTAATGATGATGCCAGCCGTGAAAACCTGAAATCTTTGATAACTTGGAGAACTTCTCAGGACTCATGTACCACCTATAAATCATCTTATATAAGTTTTCTTTAAGAGCAGAGGATCTAGTCATTTTTATATTCATTTTATATAGCCGGGTGAAGCCGGCCAGCGAGAGGAGTGGCCGACGGGCGGAGAGAGTGGAGTGGAGTGGAGAACGGAGCAGAGCAGCTGGGACGCCCACGCCCAACATAGCTAGCGGCGTGTGGTGGACGAGCGGAGAGATCGAGCGGAGAGGCCGGACGAGGGAGAGTACAGAGGCAGGCGAGCGGCTGGAGACCTTCGCAATCACGCGACGCGAGCGCCGAGTGAGGGCGCGGCCGGGGCGACTGACAGCGGCGATAGGGGCTGCTACCAACGGAGGGAAGCCTGAGGTGGCGGCCCCGAGGCCACTAGTCATTTCAGTGGATTGTGGGTCCCTGACTGGACTGGTCAATTTCCATAAGAAGACCTGTGGAGCCCTGAAGCGCGACTGGGAAGCACGGGGGGGTTTACCTCCCTGGGCCTGCCGGATTGTGCCAGGGGTATTGGCCGAGAACTCATGGACCCGATCACATATTACATTCCACCCCGACTGCTGTCCTAGTGTAGCACACGCTATGCTATAAACTCGATGCCTGCACTCATCCTCGCACTTTATCCACCCAGCACCTTAGCACTTACTCAAGCACTTTACCTATTTTACCTGCTCAGCACTTACCCAGCACTTAATACAGACCACTAATTGGAAACTTTACTATTATTAATATTAATTAATTAACTGGATCTTTAGCCGATTGATTAGTAATTTGAAATTATTTATATATTTATTTTGGACTGTATATTTTGTTAAATTTTTAGCTCATTAACTGGGAAGATTGTTAGGGTATTATTTTGTTAGTGATGCTAGAATTGAAGTTATTAGGTTTTTAACTAATCAATTGAGGGAGTATTGTGGGAGGGCTTTCTATATTAATTAATTAAACTAGGGAATAGGTAGTGGGTCTGTAATTGGGAGACCAGAGTGGCTGGTGGGGTGCGAATCAACTGTAGGTTGGGAGAACCTGGTGGGGGGGGGGGGGTGAAGCTGTCCAGTACTAGTATACCACTATAACCAGTATAACCAGATACCAGCCTTGATAGTGGTCTTATTGCAGCTGCTGCCAACGAGGAATGGCCGGCTCAGGGATTCCAGTGCTCCTGGGGAGGGGGAGGTATGGCGGTGGGAGCAGATATTATAAGGGAGGAGGACAGAGACAAGTCGGTGCTCGGCCCCCCTCCAATCTGCGGCCCATCCCAAGGGTGACAGGTAGTAGGGCCAGGAGTAACCCGCCTCCGTCATTGGTGTTATGCAACGCCAGGTCCATTAACAATAAGACCTCAATTCTCCGAGAGTTTATGCTCGAGCAGAATATGGACCTGGCTTGCGTGACTGAGACCTGGATCCGGGAGGGTGATACAGTAGCCCTCTCGCAAACAGCTCCCCCAGGTTACTCAGTCTTCCACCAATCGCGGACTAGTGGGCGGGGGGGAGGAGTGGCAATATTTGCACGGGAGGCTTACTCCTTCAGGGCGCTCCCGGCCCCAAAGATTGAGGGCATTGAATGTGCCGGTCTGGCGTGGGGGGATGAAGAGGGGTTGGCGATTTGGCTGGTGTACCGTACGCCTAACGCACCGGCCAACGCCTTACCGTCCCTGCTCGAGGCGGCGACAGGCTGGGCGCTGGAGCACCCAAGGCTGATAATCCTGGGTGACTTCAACGTCCATGCTGATGACCCGTCCTCCAGTCAGGCGACGGACCTAGTGTCTTCCATGGCGACACTGGGACTCTCTCAATTTGTTGTAACCCCCACTCACCAGGCCGGACACATGTTAGACCTGATCTTCGCGGCCGGGATTGTAGTGAGCGACATAACCGCAGAGGTAGTGCCATGGTCGGATCACTTCGCTCTCAAGGCCCGTGTAAATATGCCCCCCCAAACCTGTTTAGGCGAGGAGCCGATTATGGCTCGCCCGCGGAGCCAAATGGACCCGGAACGGTTCCAGATGGCTCTACGGGACCCCTGGCCCTCTGGCGATTCCCTCGATGGCCTGATTGAGACCTGGAATAGCCGGCTCTCTGGGGCCATCGAGGAAATCGCACCTCGGCGCCCTCTGCGACCTCGGACTAAGCTGGCTCCGTGGTATACCCCGGAATTACGCCAGCTGAAACAAGGCCTTAGACGGCTAGAGAGGCAATGGCGACGTACTCGTGACGAGGCGATTAGAACATCTTACAGGAAGTTTATGAAGTCCTATGAGATGGCAATCAAGGCCGCAAAGAAAACATACTTTGCGGCTAAGATTGCATCCGCAAATTCGCGCCCAGCCCAATTATTTAGAATAATTCGGAATCTGACTACATTGCCTCAAGGCAATTCAAAAGCTAAGGAATTGGAGATTGGCTGTGAGGCTTTTGCAAAATTCTTTGCGGATAAGGTCCAATCGCTCCGCCAGGACTGCCCCGCCAATTTTGAGGCAGTAAGTGGACTCGAAACCCAATGCGTGTCTTCTGAGTTAACTCTGGATTGCTTCAACCCGCTCAGCTTGGAGGAAGTCGACAGAATTCTTGGCACTGCACGATCCACAACTTGTGATCTGGACCCATGCCCCTCCTGGCTAATTAAGGCCTGCCAGGAGGAATTAAGATATCCTATACGGGATATTATAAATCGATCCCTTTCAGAAGGCGTTTTTCCAACACCCCTGAAAGAGGCATTGGTCCGCCCTCTCCTGAAAAAACCGTCATCAGACCCGGCCGAATTGGCACACTACCGGCCGGTCTCAAACTTGCCCTTTTTGGGCAAAATTATCGAGAGGGCTGTGGCGGTGCAGTTACAGGAATTTCTGGAGGACGCTTCCGTCCTAGACCCATGCCAGTCCGGCTTCCGCCCGGGCCATGGGACGGAAACAGTCCTGGTCGCCCTCATGGATGACCTCCGACGACAACTGGATCGAGGCGGCTCGGCGGTATTGCTGTTGCTAGACCTATCGGCTGCGTTCGATATGGTCGACCATCAGCTGCTGACCCGCCGCCTCGCCGACGCAGGAATTCGGGGGCTAGCCTTACAGTGGCTCTCCTCCTTTCTTGATGGTCGGGGACAAAGGGTGGCAATTGGGGGGGAGCTGTCTCAGAGATACCCACTTCATTGTGGTGTGCCTCAGGGGGCAGTTCTCTCCCCGATGTTGTTTAACATCTTTATGCGCCCCCTTGCCCAGATTGCACGGAGGTATGGGCTGGGTTGTCATCAATACGCAGATGACACCCAGCTCTATCTATTGATGGACGGCCGGGCTGGCGATGTCCCTACAAATTTGGACCGGGCATTACAAGCCGTGGCTGACTGGCTCAGGCTGAGCGGGCTGAAGTTGAATCCGGCGAAGACTGAGGTCCTTTGCGTGGGCCGCGGCGGACCGGGAGGGGAGATCACTTTACCGGCCTTTGACGGTGCGCCACTGGTACCAGTGCGCAAAGTCAAGAGCCTGGGAGTGCTACTGGAATCCTCTTTATCAATGGAGGCCCAGGTAGCCGCCACTGCTAGATCCGCCTTCTTTCACCTTAAGAGGGCGAGGCAGTTGGCTCCCTTCTTGGAGCGCACCGACCTAGCAACTGTGATCCACGCAACGGTCACTTCGAGATTGGACTACTGCAATGCCCTCTACATGGGGCTGCCCCTATACCGAACACGGAGACTTCAGGTAGTCCAGAACGCGGCGGCCAGGCTACTGGAGGGACTACCACGGTGGGAACCTGCGCGGCCTGGGCTGCGGGATCTGCATTGGCTGCCGGTTGTCTACCGTGTTCGCTATAAGGTGCTGGTCATCACCTTTAAAGCCCTATATGGCCGAGGACCTGCCTACCTAAAGGACCGCCTCTCCCCATATGTGCCCCAGAGAGCGCTGAGATCCGGTTCTCAGAACTTACTAACAATCCCTGGGCCAAGAGAAGCTAGGTTGAAGGCTACCAGGGAGCAGGCCTTCTCGGTGATAGCCCCTCGTTGGTGGAACGACCTTCCTGAGATGGTGCGAGCCCTGCGGGACCTGAACCAGTTCCGCAGGGCTTGCAAAACATTTCTTTTCCAGCTGGCTTTTGAGATAGAACTTGATTAATCCAACGAATGGACATCTAGCCATCTTGCGTACATTATGATACAGTATTTTAGCACCATTTTATATATTTTAACTATTTTAAATAATTTATTTGTGACTGATATATTTAAAACTGTTTATGTTGTTTTATGTGAATCATGGGATCCCCATGTCTGTTAGCCGCCCTGAGCCCGCCTGGCGGGGAGGGCGGGATATAAAAATAAAATATTATTATTATTATTATTATTTTCCTTAGCTTCTCCCAGTCTGCTAATACAATTGTACGGCCTATATTCTGAATCCATTTCACCATGCTTTAACAATTTCTTCTTGCATTCTTACTTCTAGAAGTAGATTATAGAATATGTAGATTATAGATTATATGTAGATTATAGAACTAGATTATGGATAGAAATCCAATATCTTCATCTACCCCACAGGGTGTCTGTTGGGGGGAGGAAGAGAAAGGAGATTGTGAGCTGCTCTGACACTCTTCGGAATGGAGGGCGGGATATAAATCCAATGTCTTCATCTACCTCACAGGGTGTCTGTTGTGGGGGAGGAAGCGAAAGGAGATTGTGAGCCGCTCTGAGACTCTTCGGAGTGGAGGGCGGGATATAAATCCAATATCTTCATCTACCTCACAGGGTGTCTGTTGTGGGGAGGAAGGGAAAGGAGATTGTGAGCCACTCTGAGACTCTTCGGAGTGGAGGGCAGGATATGAATCCAATATCTTCATCTACCTCACAGGGTGTCTGTTGTGGGGGAGGAAGGGAAAGGAGATTGTGAGCCCCTCTGAGACTCTTCGGAGTGGAGGGCGGGATATAAATCCAATATCTTCATCTACCTCACAGGGTGTCTGTTGTGGGGGAGGAAGGGAAAGGAGATTGTGAGCCACTTTGAGACTCTTCGGAGTGGAGGGTGGGATATAAATCCAATATCTTCATCTACCTCACAGGGTGTCTGTTGTGGGGGGGAAGGTAAAGGAGATTGTGAGCTGCTCTGACACTCTTCGGAATGGAGGGCGGGATATAAATCCAATGTCTTCATCTACCTCACAGGGTGTCTGTTGTGGGGGAGGAAGCGAAAGGAGATTGTGAGCCGCTCTGAGACTCTTCGGAGTGGAGGGCGGGATATAAATCCAATATCTTCATCTACCTCACAGGGTGTCTGTTGTGGGGAGGAAGGGAAAGGAGATTGTGAGCCACTTTGAGACTCTTCGGAGTGGAGGGTGGGATATAAATCCAATATCTTCATCTACCTCACAGGGTGTCTGTTGTGGGGGGGAAGGTAAAGGAGATTGTGAGCTGCTCTGAGACTCTCTGGAGTGGACGGCGGGATATAAATCCAATATCTTCATCTACCTCACAGGGTGTCTGTTGTGGGGGAGGAAGGGAAAGGAGATTGTGAGCTGCTCTGAGACTCTTCGGAGTGGAGGGCGGGATATAAATCCAATATCTTCTTCTTCTTCTATATAATGGAAATGATTGTATTGCATATTTGTTTTGATATTTTATGTTGTTTTTATTTGTTGTTAGCCGCCCTGAGCCCATCAGGGGAGGGCGGGATATAAATTTGATTAAATAGAAGAAGAAGAATGGCAGATTTATACCCCGCCCTTCTCCCTGAATCAGAGACTCAGAGCGGCTTACAATCTCCCATGTCTTCTCTCCCCACAACAGACACCCCGTGAGGTGGGTGGGGCTGGGAGAGCTCTGACTGAAGTGGCCCTTTCAAGGACAACTCCTGTGAGAGCTATGGTAGACCCAAAGCCATTCCAGCAGCTGCAAGCGGAGGAGTGGGGAATCAAACCCGGTTCTCCCAGATAAGAGAGCTCTGGCTGACCCAAGGCCATTCCAGCAGGTGCAAGTGGAGGAATGGGGAATCAAACCCGGTTCTCCCAGATAAGAGAGCTCTGGCTGACCCAAGGCCATTCCAGCAGCTGCAAGTGGAGGAGCGGGGAATCAAACCCGGTTCTCTCAGATAAGAGAGCTCTGGCTGACCCAAGGCCATTCCAGCAGCTACAAGTGGAGGAGAGGGGAATCAAACCCGGTTCTCCAGGATAAGAGCCCTTTTACTTTTCTCCTTTTACCTTTGTCTGCCACAACAGACACCCCGGGAGGTGGGTGGGGCTGAGAGAGCTCTGACAGAAGCTGCCCTTTCAAGGACAACTCCTGCAAGAGCTGTGGCTTGCCCATAAATAAATAAACAAACAAACAACAACAACTCTGCAAAATAGCCAGTCTCATGGCTTCACATATTCAAAATAGACGGATCCGGAAGCGGGTGGAAACCGAGCCCTACCTGCGCAACGCTTGCAGATGACCACGCACAGGTTGATGGAGCCCCAGTCGGGTTTCAGGGCCCCACAGTCGGCACAGAAGCGGTTTTCCTCCACGGTCCAGATCCTCTCGGCCACCTCAAAGTTGGAGAGGGCCTCAGCGATAGAGTTCTGCATGGCTTCCACCCACTCCTCCTTCTCCTGGTCGGATTCGGCAACAAAGCTGGAAGACAGAAGCAGCAGCAGCTGGAGAGGCAATGGTCTCGGGAATAAACAACTTTCAAAAGATATCACATAGAGTCACACAAGCCAGGTCTGATGATGGATACCAGCCATGTCGACTGGGGAACCTCTCACTCAGAGCCAGAGGCAGGAGGCAACCTCAGAGGACGGCCTTAGGCCTTGGTCTCCCTGCCCTGCTGTTGGCCCTCCAGAGGAACTGGTTGGCCACTTTGTGAGACAGGAGGCTGGACTAGAGGGACCCTCCCTGGTTCGACCCAGCAGGCCTCTTCTGATGTTCTTCTCAGGGGAAGGCCTCAGCCTCTCTGCCCTGTTGTTGGCCCTCCAGAGGAACTGGCTGGCCCCTGTGTGAGACAGGATACTGGACTAGATAGACTCTCCTGGTCTGACCCAGCAGGGCTCTTCTGATGTTCTTCTCAGGGGAAGGCCTCGGCCTCTGTGCCCTGTTGTTGGCCCTTCTGAGGAACTGGTTGGCCACTGTGTGAGAAAGGAGGCTGGACTGGATGGACCCTCACTGGTCTGACCCAGCAGGGCTCTCCTGATGTTCTTCTCAGGGGAAGGCTTCGGCCTCTGTGCCCTGTTGTTGGCCCTCCAGAGGAACTGGCTGGCCCCTGTGTGAGACAGGAGGCTGGACTAGATGGACCCTCACTGGTCTGATCCAGCAGGGCTCTTCTGAGGTTCTTCTCAGGGGAAGGCCTCAGCCTCTCTGCCCTGTTGCTGGCCCTCCAGAGGAACTGGTTGGCCACTGTGTGAGACAGGAGGCTGGACTAGATGGACCCTCCCTGGTCTGATCCAGCAGGGCTCTTCTGAGGTTCTTCTCAGGGGAAGGCCGCAGCCTCTCTGCCCTGTTGCTGGCCCTCCAGAGGAACTGGTTGGCCACTGTGTGAGACAGGAGGCTGGACTAGATGGACCCTACCTGGTCTGATCCAGCAGGGCTCTTCTTAGATGCTTATGTTCTTAAGTTGCAGCTGACTAATGGCCACCGCCTCATGGGATTTTCAAGACAAGAACTGTTCAGTGGAGGTTTGCCATGGCTTACCTCTGCAGCAATCAACTACTTAAAAACAGTCTATGACAGGAGTGGCTAAACTGTGTCTCTTTCACACATATTGCATGGCTCTTGAAGCCCGCACCACCCTTCTGGCCAGCAGCTTGGAGGATGAATTTAAAGTTAAAGTTGCTTTCTTTCCACCTCTCGCTGCCTCCCCCAACTTCTCTCCCTGCCTTCCCTCCCTTCTCTCAAGCCTGTGACGTTCATGTCTTGCAGCTCTTAGACCTTTGACCTTTATTCTATGCTGCTCTTACATTAAGCAAGTTTGGTCAACCCTAGTCTAAGACGACTGGGGAAAGATGGGACACACACACAGCACAGACAACGACCATGGCGTAGGTAACCGGTTGGTTCAGATACACTGCAGTTGGCCCTTGGGAGGGGGTAAAGTTGGGAGGGGGCTTCAGCTCCCGGGACCTCCCTGCGTCTCACCTGAAGATCCGGTAGGGCGTTGTCAGGTCGAAGCCCCGTCTGTCCACATCCTTCACGTTCCCCACGTTCATCTCGATGTAGGTGATCCCGATCCCCAGACGGAATTCCTGAGACCAGGGAAAGAACGACGAGACGGTCAGGGAGGGCTGCTTCTCTTAAGGCTCCATAAAACGCAAGCCTCAGTTTGCCTCAGGAACATGAAGCCTCTTGCTCCCTCCCTCAATTGCCATCGGGGCCATGCGGGGAAAGCAGGTTAACTCTTCGATTTCCTCCTGGTCTCAGTATTTGAAACCGGATCCCCCACTCTTCCATTAGCACCAATACTCATAAGAATATAAGAGAAGCCCTGTTGGATCAGGCCAATGGCCCATCCAGTCCAACACTCTGTGTCACTCAGTGGAGGTCCACCAGTGGGGCCAGGGCATAAGAAGCCCTCCCACTGTGCCCCGCCACAAGCATCAAGAATACAGAGCATCACTGCCTCAGACATAAGAACATAAGAAAAGCCATGATGGATCATGTTAATGGCCCACCCAGTCTAACACTCTGTGTCACATAAGAACATAAGAGAAGCCCTGTTGGATCAGGCCAGTGGCCCCTCCAGTCCTACACTCTGTGTCACATAAGAACATAAGAGAAGCCTTGTTGGATCAGGCCAGTGGCCCATCCAGTCCAACACTCTGTGTCACATAAGAACATAAGAGAAGCCCTGTTGGATCAGGCCAGTGGCCCCTCCAGTCCAACACTCTGTGTCACATAAGAACATAAGAGAAGCCCTGTTGGATCAGGCCAGTGGCCCCTCCAGTCCAACACTCTGTGTCACATAAGAGAAGCCATCTTGGATCAGGTCAATGGCCCCTCCAGTCCAACACTCCGTGTCACATAAGAACATAAGAGAAGCCCTGTTGGATCAGGCCAGTGGCCCCTCCAGTTCAACACTCTGTGTCACACATAAGAACATAAGAGAAGCCGTGTTGGATCAGGCCAGTGGCCCATCCAGTCCAACACTGTGTCACATAAGAACATAAGAGAAGCCATGCTGGATCAGGCCAGTGGCCCCTCCAGTTCAACACTCTGTGTCACACATAAGAACATAAGAGAAGCCCTGTTGGATCAGGCCAGTGGCCCATCCAGTCCAACACTGTGTCACATAAGAACATAAGAGAAGCCCTGTTGGATCAGGCCAGTGGCCCCTCCAGTCCAACACTCTGTGTCACATAAAAACATAAGAGAAGCCCTGTTGGATCAGGCCAATGGCCCATCCAGTCCAACACTCTGTGTCACATAAGAACAGAAGAGAAGCCCTGTTGGATCAGGCCAGTGGCCCCTCCAGTCCAACACTCTGTGTCACATAAGAACATAAGAGAAGCCCTGTTGGATCAGGCCAGTGGCCCCTCCAGTCCAACACTCTGTGTCACATAAGAGAAGCCCTGTTGGATCAGGCCAGTGGCCCCTCCAGTCCAACACTCTGTGTCACACAGGGGCCAAAAGAATCCAAGTGCCTTCAGGAAGTCCTTGAAAGGGCAGCTGCTGTAAGAGCTCTCTCAGCCCTACCCACCTCACAGGGTGTCTGTTGTGTGGGGGGAGGTAAAGGAGATTGTGAGCTGCTCTGAGACTCTGAGATTTGGAGTAGAGGGCGGGGTATAAATCCAATATCACCTTCTTCAGATGTGTCGTTATAGGTTTTTGTCTGTGGGGAGGGGGGAGTTAAAGGGTTCAGACCGTGTGAATATTTGACTGCACTTGTACATAATTTTTAAAAGTTTAATTAAAAAAAGAGAATGCCAAGAAAGAAAAGAAAAAAAAAGACCGGAGCCGGCACAGAAAGCAACGGGCTAAGGAATCAATTCCTCCACCACTGCTGAATGGCACAAACGTCAGTTTACACACAAACAAGCCGCAACAAGAAGTTCTTGCATACCGTTCTGTTCCAGAACAAAACATTCTGAAACAAAACCTGTGCTTTGTGCTTTCACTGGGCATTGGTGCAAGCCAGGACAATAACATCCCTGCTGGAGACAATGGGCTCACGATGAGATTTCTAGGGGCCGTGGCGACCCGGCACCTGGGATTTGACAAGGCCTCCTTTAAAGAGCGATCGTGAGCAGGTCTACTCAGAAATCAGTCCCAAGTTATTCAGCAGGGTTTACTCCCAGAAACGTGTCCTTAGCTTTGTTAAATTAAACGCAAATAGTAGAGAGGGGCAACTGGTTGCAAACAGGGAAGGGCAGGAATCAGGGTGAAGCCCTGTGAAGGAAATGAGGTTCGAAATGAACAAAAACCTTCGCTCTGAGTTTTAAAAGTTGTATAAGAACATAAGAGAAGCCCTGCTGGATCAGGCCAATGGTCCATCCAGTCCAACACTCTGTGTCACACAGGGGCAAAAAAAAAAACCCAGGTGCCATCAGGAGGTCCACCAGTGGGGCCAGGACACTAGAAGCCCCCCCACGGTGCCCCCCCCTCCCGAAGCACCAAGAATACAGAGCATCACTGCCCCAGACACAAGAACATAAGAGAAGCCCTGTTGGATCAGGCCAGTGGCCCATCCAGTCCAACACTCTGAGTCACACAGGGGCCAAAAAAACCCAGGTGCCATCAGGAGGTCCATCAGTGGGGCCAGGACACTAGAAGCCCTCCCACGGTGCCCCCCCCCAAGCACCAAGAATACAGAGCATCACTGCCCCAGACGTAAGAACATAAGAGAAGACATGTTGGATCAGGCCACTGGCCCCTCAAGTCCAACACTCTGTGTCACACAGGGGCCAATATATATATACATACACATACACACAGACTGCAGCTAATAGCCACTGATGGACCTCTGCTCCATTTTTTTATTCAATCCCCTCTTAAAGCTGGCTATGCTTGCAGCCGCCGCCACCTCCTGTGGCAGTGAATTCCACAAGTTTATCACCCTTTGGGTGAAGAAGGACTTCCTTTTATCCGTTTTAACCCAACTGCTCAGCAATTTCATTGAATGCCCACGAGTTCTTGTACTGTGAGAAAGGGAGAAAAGTACTTTCTCAACTTTCTCCATCCCATGCATAATCTTGTAAACCTCTCTCATGTCACCCCGCAGTCGACGTTTCTCCAAGCTAAAGAGCCCCACGCTTTTTTACCTTTCTTCATAGGGAAAGTGTTCCAACGCTTGAATCATTCTAGTTGCCCTTTTCTGGACTTTTTCCAATGCTATAATATCCTTTTTGAGGTGCGGTGACCAGAATTGCACACAGTATTCCAAATGAGACCTCACCATCGATTTATACAGGGGCATTATGATACTGGCTGATTTGTTTTCAATTCCCTTCCTAATAATTTCCAGCATGGCGTTAGCCTTTTTTATTGCAATCGCACACTGTCTTGACATTTTCAGTGAGTTCTCTACCACGACCCCAAGATCTCTCTGTTGGTCAGTCTCTGCCAGTTCACATCCCATCAACTTGTATTTGTAGCTGGGATTCTTGGCCCCAATGTGCATTACTTGCACTTGGCCACATTGAACCGCATCTGCCACGTTGACGCCCACTCACCCAGCCTCAACAGATCCCTTTGGAGTTCCTCACAATCCTCTCTGGTTCTCACCACCGTGAACAATTTAGTGTCACCTGCAAACTTGGCCACTTCACTGCTTACTCCCAACTCTAAATCATTTATGAACAAGTTAAAGAGCATGAGACCCAGTACTGAGCCCTGCGGCACTCCACTGCTTACCGTCCTCCACTGTGAAGACTGCCCATTTATATTCACTCTCTGCTTCCTATTAATTAGCCAATTTTTGATCCACAAGAGGACCTGTCTTTTTACTCCATGACTCTCGAGCTTACTAAGGAGCCTTTGATGAGGAGCTTTATCAAAAGCTTTCTGGAAGTCAAGGTAAACAACGTCTATTGGGTCTCCTTTGTCCACATGTTTGTTCACCCCCTCAAAGAAATGTAACAGGTTAGTGAGGCAAGATCTTCCGTTACAGAACCCATGCTGAGTCTTCCTCAATAACCCGTGTTCATCAATGTGCCTACTCATTCTGTCCTTGATAATGGTTTCTACCAACTTTCCCAGTATTGAAGTCAGACTGACTGGCCTGTAATTTCCTGGATCTCCTCTGGGACCCTTTTTAAAGATGGGGGTGACATTTGCTACCTTCCAGTCCTCAGGAACGGAGGCAGATTTGAATGAAAGATTACATATTTTTGTCAGAAGATTACTTTGCACTTGAACCTCATCTGCCACGTTGATGCCCACTCACCCAGCCTCAACAGTTCCCTTTGGAGTGCCTCGCAATCCTCTCTGGTTCTCACCACCCTGAACAATTAAGTGTCATCTGCAAACTTGGCCACTTCCTCGTCCTCGTCGTTTGCATGGTTATCAAGTTTGCAGAATCAAACCCGGTTCTCCCAGATACGAATCCGCGCACTTCACCACTACACGGAAATGCAAGGGCGGGCCTCTAACATCCCAGCTTCTGCTAACAGAAAAGGAAGGAGGGTCCCAAACCATTTGTTACTCCTTTGGCACCTACACACCTCTGCGTTCTTGTAGAGGAAAACCTTGTCCCCGGCCACCGCCACGTAGAGCTTCTGCTTAAAGCTCCGCAGTTCTAGAGGGCCACACTTGTCCACAGAGTCAAAGCTGCCCCCAGCCAGGTGCACGACAGACAGCCGGTCCAAACACTTGGACTTCCGCTCATCCACCGTCTTCTGAAGAACCCTTATCCACTCATTTCGATCAGCTGTGGGAAACAATAATGGCTGGGGTTAGGCCTAACAAAGGGTTGGATCCGGTCCTCGTCCTTGTCGTTTGCATCGTTATAGGATGTGGGAGATGTGTCTTAGCAGTAGTCTGTGCGAAAAGGATCTCGGGGTCTTAGTGGACCATATGCTGAACATGAGTCAACGGTGTGATGCGGCGGCTAAAAAGGCAAATGCAATTTGGGGCTTTATCAACAGACGTCTAGTGTCCAGATCATGTGATGTGATGGTATCGCTTTACTCTGCTCTGGTTAGACCTCACCTGGAGTCTTGTGTTCAGTTTTGGGCACCACATTCTAAGAAGCATCTAGACAAGCTGGAACAGGTCCAGAGGAGGGCAACGAAGATGGTGAGGGGTCTGGAGACCAAGTCCTAGGAGGAAAGGTTGAAGGAGCTGGGCATGTTTAGCCTGGAAAGGAGGCGGCTGAGAGGTGATAGGATAACCATCTTCAAGTACTTGAAGGGCTGTCCTAGAGAGGATAGGGTGGAATTGTTTTCTGTGGCCCCGGAAGGTGGGACCAGAACCAATGGGTTGAAATTAAATCAAAAGTGTTTCCGGCTCAACATGAGGAAGAACTTCCTGACCGTTAGAGCGATTCCTCAGTGGAACAGGCTTCCTCGGGAGGTGGTGGGCTCTCCTTCCTTGGAGGTTTTTAAACAGAGGCTAGATGGCCATCTGACAGCAATGAGGATTCTATGAATTTAGGGGGAAGTGTTTGTGAGTTTCCTGCATTGTGCAGGGGGTTGGACTAGACGACCCTAGAGGTCCCTTCCAACTCTATGATTCTATGAAGTTGAAGAGTCCTGTTGTTGGCCCTCCAGAGGAATTGGTTGGCCACTGTGTGAGACAGGAGGCTGGACTAGATTTTATTTATTTATTTATTTAGGATTTATATCCCGCCCTTCCCACAAGTGGCTCAGGGCGGCTTCCAAAAATTGGTCAACATAAAATTAAACACTTTTAAATATATAGGCAATTAAATATTTAAAACAGTTAAAACCTTAAAACCAATAAACATTCCAGTTACATATAAAACAGACGTCTGGTAAGCTACATTGAGTTCTCATCTTAGCTAGGTGTAGGCTAACCGGAAGAGGGTCGTCTTACAGGCCCTGCGGAACTGGACAAGGTCCCGCAGGGCCCTCACCTCCTCCGGCAGCTGGTTCCACCATGTAGGGGCCATAACGGAGAAGGCCCTTTCTCTGGTGGATTTCAAGCGGGCTTCTTTTGGCCCAGGGATAGTGAGGAGGTTTTGTGTTCCCGACCTCAGTGCTCTCTGGAGAACATGTGGGGAGAGACGGTCCTTCAGGTAGGCAGGTCCCAGGCCATATAGGGCTTTAAAGGTAATAGCCAGCACCTTGTACCGAACTCGGTATATCACTGGAAGCCAGTGCAGGGTCCGAAGACCAGGCCGAATGTGTCCCCACTTTGGGAGACCCAATAACAGCCGGGCCGCGGCATTCTGCACCAGCTGTAATTTCCGAGTTCGGGACAGGGGCAGCCCCATGTAGAGGGCATTGCAGTAGTCCAACCTCGAGGTGACCGTAGTATGGATCACTGTTGCTAGGTCGTCGCGCTCCAGCAATGGAGCCAGCTGCCTTGCCCGCCTAAGATGAAAGAACGCGGACTTGGCAGCTGCTGCTGTCTGAGCCTCCATCTTTAGGGAAGGCTCCAATAGCACCCCCAAGCTCCTGACCCTGTCCGCCGCTATCAGCGGCGCACCATCAAAAACTGGTAGGGGGATTCCCCCCCCCCGGGCCGCGGCGACCCAAGCAAAGGACCTCTGTCTTCGCCGGATTTAGCTTCAGCCCACTCAGTCTGAGCCACTCAGCCACGGCCTGTAGTGCCCGTTCAAGATTTTCCGGGGCGCAGACCGGCTGGCCGTCCATCAGTAGATAGAGCTGGGTGTCATCAGCATACTGGTGACACCCCAGCCCGTACCTTCGGGCAATCTGGGCAAGAGGCCGCATGTAGATGTTAAATAACATCGGGGAGAGAACCGCCCCTTGGGGCACACCACAATCGAGTGTGCACCTCCGGGATAGTTCCCCCCCAATTGCGACCCTTTGTCCCCGACCTTCCAGGAAAGAGGAAAGCCACTGTAAGGCCAACCCCTGAATCCCTGCGTCGGCGAGGCGGCACGTCAGTAGCCGATGGTCGACCGTGTCGAACGCAGCCGACAGGTCTAACAGCATCAGCACCGCCGAGCCACCCCGATCCAGATGCCGTTGAAGGTCATCCACTAGGGCGACCAACACCGTCTCCGTCCCGTGTCCCGGGCGAAAGCCGGACTGAAATGGGTCTAGGACGGAAGCGTCTGTAACTGCATCGCCACTGCCCTCTCAATAAGTTTGCCCAAAAAGGGCAAATTTGAGACCGGCCGATAGTGTGCCAATTGGGCCGGATCTAAAGATGGTTTTTTTAGGAGGGGACGGACCACTGCCTCTTTGAGCGGCGATGGAAAATGCCCTTCCATCAGGGATCTATTTATGATATCCCGTATAGGATATCTGAGATCCCTCTGGCAGGATTTAATACGCCAGGAAGGGCATGGGTCCAATTTACAAGTTGTTGGGCGAGCCGATAAGAGAATCCTGTCAACTTCCTCCAGGCTGAGGGGGCTAAAGCCATCCAGAGTATAATCCGAAGACAGGCTCAGGGCCTCGGTTTCGCTGACTGTCTCAAAACTGGCAGGTGGGTTGGGGCGGAGTGACGTGATTTTATCCGCAAAAAATTTCGCAAAAGCCTCACAGCCTATTTCCAATTCAATAGAATTTGGTCTGCCTTGCGGCAGCGTTGTAAGTTCTCTAATTATGTCAAACAATTGTGCCGGGCGCGAAGTTGCGGACGCAATCTTAGCCACAAAGAATACTTTCTTTGCGGCTTTGATTGCCATCTCATAGGCCTTCAAACTCTCTCTATAAGATATTCGGGTCACTTCGTCTCGAGTACGCCGCCATTGCCTCTCCAGTCGTCTGAGTCCCCGCTTTTGTTGCCGCAGCTCCCGGTTAAACCAAGGCGGCGGCTTCGAGCGGGGGCGCAGAGGGCACCTGGGTGCGATCTCCTCGATGGCCCTGGAGAGCCCATCGTTCCAGGACTCTACCAGATCATCCAGGGAATCGCCAGTGGGCCAGGTGTCCTGCAGGGCCGTTAGGAACCGTTCCGGGTCCATCAGGCTCCGCGGGTGAGCTAAAATACGCTCTCCGCCTAAACAGGTTTTGGGTGACACCTCCACACGAGCCTTAAGGGCAAAGTGATCTGACCATGGCACTGCTTCCATTGCAATATCAGTCACTGATATTCCGGCCACAAAGACCAGGTCTAATATGTGTCCCGCCTGATGAGTGGGTGTTGTAACAACCTGGGAGAGTCCTAGTGTCGCCATGGATGACGCCAGGTCCATCGCCTGGCTGGAGGCCGCGTCGTCAGCATGGACATTGAAGTCACCCAAGACCAAAAGCCTTGGGTGCTCCAATGCCCAGCCCGCCGCGGCCTCCATCAGGGATGGTAAGGCGCCGGCCGGTGCGTTAGGCGGTCTGTACACCAGCCAGATCGCCAACCCCTCCCCAACATCCCACATCAGGCCAACACATTCAATGCCCGGGATCTCTGGAGCCGGAAGAGCCCTAAAGGAGTAATTCTCTCGTATGAGAAGTGCCACCCCACCCCCCCGCCCGCTAGTCCGTGACTGGTGAAAGACCGAGTATCCTGGGGGAACGGTCTGGGAGAGAGCTACCGTCTCCCCCTCGCGCACCCAGGTCTCGGTCACGCAAGCCAGGTCCATGTCCTGTTCGGACAGAAACTCCCGCAGGACAGAGGTCTTATTATTAATGGACCTGGCATTGCATAACACCAGTGACGGAGGCGAGTAATTCAACCTGGCCCTACTACCTGTCACCGTTGGGAAGGGACGAAGGCTGGAAGGGGGCCGAGCACCCTTGTGTCTCGATCTCCTTCCCTTGTAGTTTTGCCTTGTCCCACCATCATATCTTCCCCTCCCCAGGAGCACTGGAATCCCCAGGCCAGTCATCTCCTGTTAGTGCCCCCCTAGTCCAATGGAACCAATTTAAAGCTACCCTCTCCTCCACCCCCCTCTTTCCAACTGATCTATCTATTTTAAACTAATCTGCCAATTTACTAAATAGCTATTTAACTATATCAGATCTAAACTTCCCACAATTATTAGCTAAAATTTAATTAATTAAATCTAAAAGCTCATTAATTATAAAACCCTCCCAATAGTTAACCTTCCTTAATTAATTTGCCACAAATCAATTTAATTCCAAAAGCTCATTAATTATGAAAACTTTCCCAATAAATTCTTCCCTAATTAACTTGCCACAATTCAAACTTTCACATTAGCCAATAATCAACCTCTAGTTTAGATGGACCCTTCCTGGTCTGATCCATCAGGGCTCTTCTGAGGTTCTTCTCAGGAGAAGGCCTCGGCTTCTCTGCCCTGTTGTTGGCCCTCCAGAGGGACTGGTTGGCCCGTGTGAGATGGGAGGCTGGACTAGATGGACCCTCCCTGGTCTGACCAGCAGGGGTCTTCTGATGTTCTTCTCAGGGGAAGGCCTCGCCTCTCTGCCCTGTTGTTGGCTCTCCAGAGGAACTGGCTGGCCACTTTGTGAGACAGGAGGCCGGACTAGATGGACCCTCCCTGGTCTGACCCAGCAGGGCTCTTCTGACGTTCTTCTCAGGGGAAGGCCTCGGCCACTGTGCCCTGTTGTTGGCCCTGTAGAGGATCTGGTTGGCCCCTGTGTGAGACAGGAGGTTGGACCCTCACTGGTCTGACCCAGCAGGGCTCTTCTGATGTTCTTCTCAGGGGAAGGCCTCGGCCTCTCTGCCCTGTTGTTGGCCCTCCAGAGGAACTGGTTGGCCATTGTGTGAGACAGGAGGCTGGACTAGACAGACCCTCCCTGGTCCGATCCAGCAGGGCTCTTCTGAGGTTCTTATAAAGATCTTGGCTTCTGTGCCCTGTTGTTGGCCCTCCAGAGGAACTGGTTGGCCCCTGTGTGAGACAGGAGGCTGGACTAGATGGACCCTCCCTGGTCTGACCAGCAGGGGTCTTCTGATGTTCTTCTCAGGGGAAGGCCTCGGCCTCTCTGCCCTGTTGTTGGCCCTCCAGAGGAACTGGCTGGCCACTTTGTGAGACAGGAGGCCGGACTAGATGGACCCTCACTTTTCTCATCGAACAGGGCTCTTCTGATGTTCTTAGGCTTTTATGCATTATGCCTAAAGCCCACCCTTCTCAGGCTACACCCCCCAAAATATCAAGGTATCTCCCAATCCAGAGCTGGGAACCATCCCGGATGAAAACCGTGTTTGTGCCAAAGAACTCTGGTCTGCTTAGGCTGAAAGGCGTAAGAGAAAAGAAGAGACTCACCATCATTCTCAGCCCGGAATGCAAAAGTCCGGTTGTTGGTGATCACTTCAAATTTCTGGTCCCCGATACTGGTCACTCGGGTGATGGATGCCACAGGGATCAGTCGTTTGGAGTAAATGTCCTGTAGAGAAAGTGAGCATAAGAACATAAGACAAGCCATGTTGGATCAGGCCAGTGGCCCATCCAGTCCAACACTGTGTGTCACACAACAGCCAAAAAAACATGTGCCATCAGGAGGTCCATCAGTGGGGACAGGACACTAGAAGCCCTCCCACTGTGCCCCCCCCCGCCAAGCACCAAGAATACAGAGCATCTCTGCCCCAGACATGAGAACATATGAGAAGCCATGTTGGATCAGGCCAATAGCCCATCCAGTCCAACACTCTGCGTCACACAGTGGCCAAAATACCCCAGCTGCCATCAGGAGGTCCACTAGTGAGGCCAGGACACTACAAGCCCTCCCACTGTGCCCCCCCCCCCCGCCAAGCACCAAGAATACAGAGCATCACTGTCCCAGACATAAGAACATAAGAGAAGCTATGTTGAATCAGGACAATGGCCCATCCAGTCCAACACTCTGTGTCTCACAGTGGCCAAAAAACCCAAGTGCCATCAGGAGGTCCACCAGTGGGGCCAGGACACTAGGGGGCCAGCCGCCCTGAGACACTTCGGTGCGAAGGGCGGGGTATAAATCCCAATATAAATAAATATAAATAAATAAATAAACAAGCCCTCCCACTGTGCCCTCCCCAAGCACCAAGAAGACAGAGCATCACTGCCCGAGACACAAGAACATAAGAGAAGCCATGTTGGATCAGGCCAATGGCCCATCCAGTCCAACACTCTGTGTCACACAGTGGCCAAAACCCAGGGGCCATTGGGAGGCCCACCAGTTGGGCCAGTACACTAGAAGCCCTCCCACTGTGGCCCTCCCCAGCAGCAAGAAGACAGAGCATCACTGCCCCCAGACAGAGAATTCCATCAATTACGCTGTGGCTAATAGGTACTGATGGACCTCTGCTCCATATCTTTATGTGATCCCCTCTTGGAGACGTCTATGCTTGTAGCCGCCGCCACCTACTGTGGCTGTGAATTCCACGTGTTCATTGTCCTTTGGGTGAAGGACTTCCTTTTATCCGTTCTAACCCGACTGCTCAGCAATTTCATCGAATGCCCACAAGTTCTTATATTGTGAGAAAGGGAGAAAAGGACTTTTTTCTCTGCCTTCTCTATCCCATGCATTATCTTGTAAACCTCTATCCTGTCACCCCTCAGTCGACGTTTCTCCAAGATGGCGGAAGAATGCCATCCTGCAGGCCCTGCGGAACTGTGCGAGCTCTCACAGGGCCCCAACCTCCTCAGAGAGCTTGTTCCACCAGCACGGAGCTACAACAGAAAAGGCCCTGGCTTCGGTCATCTAAATTCAGATCTCCGGCTCACCTTTTCAGTGTCAAAGTATCGGAGGTGTTCACAGTCCAACTTCACCCAACGCTTCTGATAGATGTAGGACCTGGAGAAACCGAGGTATGAAATAACTGTTAATTTCTGCACTCGGCGAATTGGGGGTGGGTGCGGGGGAGTGTCCTCGCTGCTTCAGAGAACATTCAGAGGAGCAAACTGGGTCCCAACCATTGACCCATCTGACAGGAAGCAGAAATCCGATTTCCTCTGCATTTATACCCTGCCCTTCCTCTTGGCTCAGGGTGGCTTAAAACAGGAGTGTCAAACATGTGGCTCCTATCGGGCCCCCGAGAAACCGGCTGTTGTCTGCCTCCTTCTTCCTCTCTCTGGCTTCCTTCTGTATCTCAGCTTGCTTTGACAGGCTTGCTCAAAGAATCATAGAGTTGGAAGGGACCTCTGGGGTCATCTAGTCCAACCCCCTGCACAATGCAGGAAACTCACAAACAGATCCCCCTAAATTCACAGGATATTCATTGCTGTCAAATGGCCATCTAGCCTCTGCTTAAAAACCAAAGGCCATTTGGAACAGGATGGTTTTGCAGGCCCTGCGGAATTGTTCAATGTCCCGCAGGGCCCGCATTTCCTCTGGGAGTTGATTCCACAGCTGTGGGGCCAAAACTGAGAAGGCCCGAGTACGGGTACTCTGGAGTCTTACCTCCTTTGGGCCAGGGATAGTCAGCAGGTTCTTCCCTGCTGACCTCAGTGCTCTCTGGGGTTCGTACGGGGAGAGGCGGTCCCTAAGGTAGGCAGGTCCTCGGCCATATAGGGCTTTAAAGGTAATAACCAGCACTTCGTAGCGAATCCGGTATATAACTGGCAGCCAGTGCAGTTCACGCAGCCCCGGCTGTATGTGCTCCCGCTTTGGGAGCCCCAGCAACAGTCTGGCAGCCGCGTTCTGCACTAGCTGCAGCTTCCGGGTTCGGCACAAAGGCAGCCCCATGTAGAGGGCATTACAGTAATCCAGTCTCAAGGTGACCGTTGCGTGGATCACTGTTGCCAGGTCCCGACGCTCCAGGAAGGGGGACAACTGCCTTGCCCGCCTCAGATGAAAAAAGGCTGACTTGGCAGCGGCTGCTATCTGGGCCTCCATTGATAATGAAGGCTCCAGTAGAACTCCCAGGCTTCTAACCCGGTGCGCCGCTTTCAGCGGTGCCCCGTCAAAGACCGAAAGAGATATATCCCCTCCTAGAGTGCCCCGACCCAGGCAAAGGACCTCTGTCTTCGCCGGATTCAATTTCAGCCCACTCAGCCTTAACCAAGTTGCCACGGCCTGCAGTGCCAGGTCCAAGTTAAGAACATAAGAACATAAGAGAAGCCATGTTAGATCAGGCCAATGGCCCATCCAGTCCAACATTCTGTGTCACACAGCGGCCAAATATATATATCTGGGACGCAGTCAGGTCGGCCATCCATTAGTAGATAAAGCTGGGTGTCATCTGCATACTGGTAACACCCGAGCCCGTACCTCCCGGCAATCTGGGCGAGGGGGCGCATATAGATATTAAATAGCATCGGCGAGAGAACTGCTCCCTGAGGTACCCCACAGTGTAGTGTGCGCCTCTGGGAGAGCTCTCCCCCGATTGCCACCCTTTGTCCCCGATCCTCAAGGAAGGAGGAAAGCCATTGTAAGGCCAACCCCCTAACCCCAACATCGGCGAGGCGGCGGGTCAGTAGCCGATGGTCGACCGTGTCAAACGCGGCCGACAGGTCTAACAGCATCAGCACCGCCACACCGCCCCGATCCAGATGCCGCTGGAGGTCATCCACCAAGGCGACCAGCACTGTCTCCGTCCCATGACCCGGGTGAAAGCCGGACTGGCAAGCGTCTAAGATGGAAGCGTCATCCAGAAAACCCTGTAACTGCAGCGCCACTGCCCTCTCTATGATTTTACCTAAAAACGGTAAATTCGAGACCGGCCGGTAATTTGCCAATTCGGCCGGATCTGCTGTGCTTTTTTTTCAGGAGGGGGTGAACCAAGGCCTCTTTTAAGGGCGTTGGGAAGCACCCCTCCAAGAGGGATCTATTTATGATGTCCCGTAAAGGACATCTAAGCTCCCTCAGGCAAGATTTAATTAGCCAGGAGGGGCATGGGTCTAAATCGCAAGTTGTTGGGCGCGCAGAGATGAGAATTCCGTCGACTTCCTCCAGGGTGAGCGGGTCGAAATGATCCAGGACTAAACCTGAAGACAGGCACGGAGCCTCCAGTTCATGTACTGTATCCAATGTGATGGGCAGGTCTTGGCGGAGCGACGTGATTTTGTCTGCAAAAAATTTCGCAAAAGCCTCACAGCCTATTTCCAATTTGTTAACATTTGGCCTGCCCTGGGGCAGTGTAGTTAAATCTCCAATTATTTTGAACAATTGTGCCGGGCGCAAATTTGCAGACGCAATCCTGGCCGCGAAGTAATCTTTCTTCGCGGCCTTGAGTGCCATCTCATAAGACCTCATAAGCGTTCTATAAGATGTTCTCGCCGCTTCGCCATGAGTGCGCCGCCACTGCCTCTCTAGTCGTCTGAGTCCTTGTCTCAGCTGGCGTAACTCCGAGGTGTACCATGGAGCCAGCTTCAAACGGGGGCGCAGAGGACGTCGAGGTGCGATCTCGTTGATTGCCCCAGTTAGCCGATCTTGCCAGGCATCAACTAGGGTGTCAAGGGAATCGCCAGGGAGCCAGGGGTCCCGAAGAGCCATCTGGAACCGTTCCGGGTCCATCAGGCTCCGCGGGCGAGCCAAAATAGGCTCTCCGCCCTTACAGGGTTGGAGTGACGCCTCCAAACGGGCCTTGAGGGCTAGGTGATCCGACCATGGCACCGCCTCCATTGCGATATCGCTCGCCTGAATCCCGGTCGCAAAGATCAGGTCTAATGTGTGTCCCGCCTGGTGCGTAGGAGTCGTAATAAATTGAGAGAGTCCCAGTGTCGCCATGGAAGACACTAGGTCCATTGCCCGACTGGAGGCCGCGTCATCGGCATGGACATTGAAGTCGCCCAGGACCACAAGCCTCGGGTGCTCCAATGCCCAGCCCGACACCGCCTCCACCAGGGATGGTAAGGCGCTGGCTGGTGCATTAGGCGGACGGTACACCAGCCAGATCACCAACCCCTCTCCGACATCCCACGCTAGGCCGGCACATTCAATTCCATTGATCGTTGGGGCCGGAAGAGCCCGGAAGGAGTAATCCTCCCGTATGAATAGCGACACCCCTCCCCCCCCCCCGCCCACTAACCCGTGATTGATGAAAGACCGAGTAACCCGGGGGGGGCCATCTGGGAGAGAGCCACTGTCTCCCCCTCTTGCACCCAGGTCTCGGTCACGCAAGCCAGGTCTGCGTCCTGCCGAAGCAGGAAATCTCTAAGAGTCTCGGTCTTATTATTTATAGACCTGGCGTTGCATAACACCAATGACGGGCGTGGGCAAATCCTCCTGGCTCTACTACCTGTCACTGTCGGGATGGGAAGTAGACTGGAAGGGGGCCGAGCCCTGTTTTGTCTCAGTCCCCTTCCCCCACTCCTCTGTCCCCTCCCACCGCCATATCTTCCCCTCCCCAGGAGCACTGGAATCCCCTGGCCAGGCATCCACAGCTGTGCTCCAGTGTACTCTAAGTTGTAATAATATGTCCGTGCCCACCTAGCTGGTTGTCTAGTCCAACCCCCTGCACAATGCAGGAAACCCACAAATACCTCCCCACACACACATACATCCCCAGTGACTCTTGCTGCATGCCCAGGAGATGGCAAAAACCTCCAGGATCCCACGCCATCCTGGCCTGGAGAAAAACTGCTGGGTGACCCCAATAGTCCATCTGAGCCAGAATCATGTCCGGCCCTAGACCAGGGGTGACGAGCTCAATTGTTACGAAGGCTGGATCTAGGGTTGCCAATCCCCAGGCGGGGGCAGGAGATCCCCCAGTTTGGAGGCCCTTCCCCTGCTTCAGGGTCGTCAGAAAGCGGGGGTGGGGGGAGGGAAATATCTGCTGGGAACTTTCTTATTCCCTATGGAGATGTATCCCCATAGGAAATAATGGAGAATGGATCCGCGGGTATCTGGATCCTCGCTGTTTTTTGTGTTTAAACAATTTATTGGTAGCATATGGTTACAAAACTTAACTATTTCTTAATTTTTTTTTCCTCGCATTAACCCATATGACATTTCCATCCCCCCTCCCTCCAATGTTGACTTCCCCGAGGTTATAAATTCAAAATCAATATTAAAGGCACTTCTAACTGCTAAAGTTCAATGTATATATTCTTACTACTAAAAAATTGTCCAATGTTTCTTTACTTTCCAAGTTTTCTCCATATATCCTTTAAATTTTCTCCACTCCCTTTTGAATATCTCTAGAGATATTCAAAAGGGATCCTCGCTGTTTTTTGAGGTAGAGGCCCAGCTTTGCAGCTTAGCATCTGGTGCCTCTCCCCAAAATGCACGCCAAGTTTCAAAAAGGTTGGACCAAGGGGTCCAATTTTATGTGCCCCAAAAGAAGGTGCCCCTATCCTTCATTAGTTCCTATGGAAGGAAGGCATTTTAAAAGGTGTGCTGTCCCTTTCAATGTGATGGCCAGAACTCCCTTTGGAGTTCAATGATGCTTGTCACACCCTTGCTCCTTGGCTCCACCCCCAATGCCTCCTGGCTCCACCCCCAAAGTTCCCAGATATTTCTTGAATTGGACTTGGCAACCGTAGCCGGATCGGACATAAATGAGACCTTGGCCGGCCGAGCCATGTCAGACCGGGCTGTATGTTTACCTATTTAAGATCAGGTAGCAGAGATACTAACTTTACAAAGGACACAGACAAACACAATTAAAGATTTTTTTTTTAAAAAAATAGACAAATAAAACATGCTTAAAACATCAGCACTTATTGGTCTTAAACGGGCTTTCTTTGTATCTCTCCCATGTGATCGAGGGAACTGGGCAAAGGAAGCTCTGGCTCTTTCCTTCCTTTCCCAGGGAACCAGAAGGAACCTCAGCCAATAGGAGGGAGAGAGGCTCAGCTTAGTAGCTCTGCTGTGCGATTGAGAGAGCCTGGCAAAGCAAGCTCTCCCTCCTTCCTCCCCAAGGGAAGAGCCTCAGACAATGGGAGAAAACAGAGGTTTTGCTCTGTAGCTCCTATGAGACTGAGCAAGCCCTGTGCAAAGCAAGCTGTGACGCAGAAGGAAGCAAGAGAGAGGGAGAAGGAAGGAAGCAGATGACAGCCAGTTGCTTGGGGGGGGCCTGATTCAGCCCCCAGGCCGCATGTTTGACACCCCCGCCCTAGACTGTCCAGCACCCTAGGCAAGGCTAAATTCTGGCACACGCACCCCACAAAGCTGGCACTCTAGGTAGTCACCTAGAGGCAGGGCCAACCCTGGTTTTAATTCAAATGTTATGCATTTAAACATTTCAGGAAAGGTGGCCATTCTTCAGTGGGATTCTGGAGGAAACTTTGCTCACCCTTGGGGGGGATTCTTGTCCAGCCACCCGGCTTTGACGACCGGCGAGAGATGGCCAGACGCGTCGGCCTCGTCCATGACGTCACCGTGGAAGCTCAAGATGCCGAAGGGGAAAGCGCTGCCCGGACAGGGGGAGTTCAGCCCACAGCCATTCCAGTGGTTGTTGCTAGGGAGGGAGGACAAAATGCAATGGAGAGACACTGTCAGAAGATGATGATGATACTGGATTTCTACCCCACCCTTCACTCTGAATCTCAGAGTCGCAGAGCAGCTCACAGTCTTCTTTATCTTCCTCCCCCACAACAGACACCCTGTGAGGTAGGTGAGGCTGAGAGAGCTCTGACAGAACCTGCCCTTTCAAGGACAGCTCTGCGAGAGCTACGGCTGACCTGAGGCCATTCCAGCAGCTGCAGGTGGAGGAGTGGGGAATCAAACCCAATTCTTCGAGATAAGACTCCGCACACTTAACCACTGCACTAAACTGGCTCTCTTACAACCCACCCCATCCTTCACTCTGAATCTCAGAGTCTCACAGCATCTCACAATCTCCTTTATCTTACTCCTCAAAAGACACCCTGTGAGGTGGGTGGACTCGATGGACTCTCACTGGTCTGATCCAGCAGGACTCTTCTGATGTTCTTCTCAAGGGAAGGCCTCAGTCTCTCTGCCCTGTTGCTGGCCCTCCAGAGGAACTGGTGGGTCACTGTATGAGACAGGAGGCTGGACTAGATGGACCTTCCCTGGTCTGATCCAGCAGGGCTATTCTGAGGTTCCTCGCTCTCTCTACCCTATTGTTGGCCCTCCAGAGGAACTGGCTGGCCACTGTGTGAGACAGGAGGCTGGGCTAGATGGATCCTCACTGGTCTGATCCAGCAGGGCTCTTCTGAGGTTCTTCTCAGGGGAAGGCCTTGGCCTTGCTGCCCTGTTGTTGGCCCTCCAGAGGAACTGGCTGGCCCCTGTGTGAGACAGGAGGCTGGGCTAGATGGACTCTCACTGGTCTGATCCAGCAGGACTCTTCTGATGTTCATCTCAAGGGAAGGCCTCAGTCTCTCTGCCCTGTTGCTGGCCCTCCAGTGGAGCTGGTGGGTCACTGTATGAGACAGGAGGCTGGACTAGATGGACCCTTCCTGGTCTGACCTAGTAGGGCTCTTCTGATGCTCTTCTCAGGGGAAGGCCTCAGCCTCCCTGCCCTGTTGCTGGATCTCTAGAGGAACTGGCTGTGTGAGACAGGAAGCTGGGCTAGATGGACCCTCACTGGTCTGATCGAGCAGGGCTCCTCTGATGTTCTTCTCAGGGAAGGCCTCAGCCTCTCTGCCCTGCTGTTGGCCCTCCAGAGGAACTGACTGGCCACTGTGTGAAACAGGAGGCTGGACTAGATGGACCCTCACTGGTCTGATTCAGCAGGGCTCTTCTGATGTTCCTCTAAAGGCCTCAGCCCCTCTGCCTTGTTGTTGGACCTCCGAAATGGTCAGCCACTGTATGAGACAGGATGCTGGACTAGATGGACTATAGGTCGAATCCAGCAGAGCTCTTCTGATGTTCTTATGAAGCTCTCTTCCGGGTTGCCACCCCCCTAAACTGAAAAGTTCCCACAAATCAGATTTGGTCCTTGGTCCACAGATTTCCCCGTGGCATTCCTCAATTCCAGCTCTACTTCGTCTTCAAGCGTAACCAGCAGCCAGTCTTGACAAGATGCTGGAGATCTATGGATGTTACTCCAGAGGGGTGAAATAGCAGTTTGGAGAAGGGAACTACGTGGGAAGCCAGACGGAAGGGAAGGGTCACCACCCCCCCACTCAGCCTGGGGCCTGCAGCACCATCCTCCTTCTTAGGAAGGCATGCCTCATCCACTTTGTCTCACAGAAAGCCATGAGTTTGTCTGGAGTCAGCTAAACTCGGAGGGAAGGCACTGCCACGGCTGCTGTCTAGTTTGGAAAGCAGAGTTTGTGGCCATTCAGTCCAGTCACCAGAAGGTTTTTGCTTCTCCAGAATTCTATTTATACAACTGCGAATGAAGCCAGGGATACAACCTTAGTCTCCACCGGTGTTGTTGGGAAATGAAACTGAGTAATGTAGTGATACAGCTACACAGACACAATTCAGAGTATTGATAGAACTCTCCGTCTGGGGCAGTGATGCTCTGTATTCTTGATGCGTGGGGTGGGGCACGGTGGGAGGGCTTCTAGGGTCCTGGCCCCACTGATGGACCTCCTGATAGCACCTGGGTTTTTTGGTCACTGTGTGACACAGAGTGTTGGACTGGATGGGCCATTTGGCCTGATCCAACATGGCTTCTCTTATGTTCTTATGTCTGGGCCAGATAAGTTCTGTCTTCTTAGTGTTTGTGGGGGAAACAGTGGGAGGGCTTCTCATGTCCTGGACCTACTGGTGGATATCCTGATGGCCCCTGTTTTTTTGGCCCATGTGTGACACAGAGTGTTGGACTGGATGGGCCATTGGCCTGATCCGTTCTTATGTGACACAGAGTGTTGGACTGGATGGGCCATTGGCCTGATCCAACAGGGCTTCTCTTATGTTCTTATGTGACACAGAGTGTTGGACTGGATGGGCCATTGGCCTGATCCAACAGGGCTTCTCTTATGTTCTTATGTGACACAGAGTGTTGGACTGGATGGGCCATTTGCCTGATCCAACAGGGCTTCTCTTATGTTCTTATGTGACACAGAGTGTTGGACTGGATGGGCCATTGGCCTGATCCAACAGGGCTTCTCTTATGTTCTTATGTGACACAGAGTGTTGGACTGGATGGGCCAATGGCCTGATCCAACATGGCTTCTCTTATGTTCTTATGTGACACAGAGTGTTGGACTGGATGGGCCATTGGCCTGATCCAACAGGGCTTCTCTTATGTTCTTATGTGACACAGAGTGTTGGACTGGATGGGCCATTGGCCTGATCCAACAGGGCTTCTCTTATGTTCTTATGTGACACAGAGTGTTGGACTGGATGGGCCATTGGCCTAATCCAACAGGGCTTCTCTTATGTTCTTATGTGACACAGAGTGTTGGACTGGATGGGCCATTGGCCTGATCCAACATGGCTTCTCTTATGTTCTTATGTGACACAGAGTGTTGGACTGGATGAGCCATTGGCCTGATCCAACAGGGCTTCTCTTATGTTCTTATGTGACACAGAGTTTTGGACTGGAGGGGCCACTGGCCTGATTCAACATAGCTTCTCTTATGTTCTTATGTGACACAGAGTGTTGGACTGGATGGGCCATTGGCCGGATCCAACAGGGCCTCTCTTATGTTCTTATATATCTGAATCTGCACCAGTGGCCCTGGGGTAGGGGTGCCAAGACCCACCAGACGAGTATTCCCCACCCCCAACTCCCCCCCTCCGGCTGCTGATCAGTGGGCAGAGGCCTCGCCCAGCATAGAAGCACCACCTCTATGTGGTCGGGGATGTCAACAGCAGATCCAAGATATTCCAGGTTCACATAACCAGTGCTTGTTCCTATACCCACAGAGGGATCCCTTCCGAAAGGAAAGCTTGGTCCTCACCTAGGGGGGGATTCCTCCTTAAAGTAATCCTCGATCAACTCGTCCTCGCTGAGAAGGCTGTTGAACCGAAGGCAATGCCGAGTTGAACCGTCGGCCGTGATCTCGACTCCTCCCTGGAGAGAGGAGACATAAAGGGTTAACTTACTACTATGGATGCAACGAAGTGTCCACTGTGTGGCACCCACAGGGCCTTTTAGAACAATGATGGGAAATAATAATAATATTGCATTTGTATCTGGCTGTCCCATGTCCAAGCTCACAGCAAAGTAACATAACTGGCTAACATAACTGACAGATTATTATTATTATTAATTATCATCATCATCATCATCATCATCCCATCCCAGCCAATGCTAGGTTATGAGCGATGTACAACATAAGAATAAAATACAGCAGCTTGGAGAATGCATTAAAAATTCAAGTTGCTTTCTTTCCACCTCTCTCTCCTCCCTCCCCCATCTATTTGCCTGCCTGCCTGCCTGCCTTTCTCCCTGTCCTTCCCCTTCCTTCCATCCCTCACCCCTTCCCTCCCTTCCTCCCTCCTTCCCTCCCTCCCCTCTTCCTTACCTCCCTCCCTTCCATCCCTCCCTCCTTCTTTTCCTCCCTCCCTTCCTCCTTCCCTCCTTCCCTCCCTTCCTCCCTCCTCCCTCCCTCCCTCCCTCCTTCTCTCCCTTCCTTTCCTCCCTCCCTCCTTCTCTCCCTTCCTTACCTCCCTCCCTCTTTCCCTCCCTTCCTTCCTCCCTTCCTTCTTTCCCTCCCTGCCTTCCTTCCCTCCCTCCCTCCCTCCCCTTCCTTCCTTCCTCCCTCCCTCCCTTCCTTCCTTCCTTCCTCCCTTCCTTCCTCCCTCCCTTCCTTCCTTCCTTCCTTCCTTCCTTCCTCCCTCCTTCCCTCCCTTCTTCCCTTCTCTCCCTCCCCTCCCCCCTCCCTCCCTTCCTCCCTCCCAGCTCTGAAACATCTGGCATTTACTCTACGTGGCTCTTACATTAAGCCAGTTTGGCCACCTCTAATTTAAACAATTCAAACATTAACAGTTCTAACGTGTAACAAGAATAAATGCAATAAAATACATAATAACATAAAATAGAATACATAACAAATAAACGCTCAGCATAGGAAAAAGGTGCTGTAACATCTCAGGAGGGAGTAATGAATGTATAATCTTTTGGGTCTGGAGAAGAGGCCGGGGGAAGGGAAGAGAGGAGAGGAGAGGAAGCCAGCCGCAGAGAGAGCCCGTCCCTGCCCTCAATCATAATCCCAGAAGAACAACTCCGTTTTACAGGCCCTGCGGAACCGCATCAAACCTTTGAACACGAAGACGCTGCCTGTGAGCCAGACCCTCGGGCTATCAAGCTAGGTATTGCCTGCTCTGACTGGCAGCTGCCATCCATCAAGGGTCCCAAATTCTTCTCACCACCTCCTACCAGAGATCCTGGAAGCACGGCTCCTGAGAACTCAACCGGAGACCTTTTGCATGCCAAACAGATGCTCTGCCAGTGAGTCACAGCTAGGTTGTTCTGCTCTGCCTACCTTGGCCAGCCAAAATAACACAGGCGAGCAGATTTCCTAAGAGTCGCCCTGTGTCACTGAAGGCAAAACCGGTTGTTATCTTCCTAACTTGTCGTTATCTTCTGGCTTTGGAGAAAAGCTTGTCTTCCACTGACCTATGTGCAGAAAGAACCACCTGGGATGAACTCTCTAACACACCTCGTGAGACTCTGGGTGGAATCTCACAAACCCTGTGAGACCCACTTCCAGAGGGTGGTGTCTGTGTGAGTCCCACACACCAAATCTATGCACTAAACCCTCTTTGTATCCATTGGTACATGATGGTAGACACGGCCCCGATCTAGTTTCTGCCTCAGCGGCGGCAGGAAACGCTATTGGCTGGCACCACTGACAAACTGCATGAATTTTAAACCAATTAATTAAATCTGCATGGGGATAAAAAGGGGGAATGGTTAGATCCTTTGGAATTGTGTGTCTTATGTCAGGGAAATGAATTTGAGGGACTCAGCTGTAGCTCTGGAGGGAAAAAAGGAATAGTCTGCATTTAGATCATACATCAAGGAGGAGCCATGCTGGATCAGACCAGAGGTCCAGCTACTCGAGCATCCTGTCAAAGTTCCTAGAGGCCCATCAGTTCCTTTGAAGGGCAAACAATAGGGCAGAGAGGCCAAGACCTTCCCCTGAGAAGAATATCAGAGGAGCCCCGCTGGATCAGACCAGGGAGAGTCCATCTAATCCAGCCTCCTGTCTCACACAGTGGCCAATCAGTTCCTCTGGAGGGCCAACAACAGGGCAGAGAGGAGGAGGAGGCGGAGAAAAAGATGATGATGATGATGATATTGGATTTATATCCCGCCCTCTATTCCTTATCTCAGAGCGGCTCACAATCTCCTTTATCTTCCTCCCCCACAACAGACACCCTGTGAGATGGGTGGGGCTGAGAGAGCCCTTGCAGCAGTTGCCCTTTCAAGGACAACCTCTGCCAGAGCTATGGCTGACCCAAGGCCATTCCAGCAGGTGCAAGTTGAGGAGTGGGGAATCAAACCCGGTTCTTCCAGATAAGAGTCCACACACGTAACCACTGCACCAAACTGGCCGAGGCCTTCCCCTGAGAACATCAGAAGAGCCCTGCTGGGTCAGACCAGAGAACATAAGAACATAAGAGAAGCCATGTTAGATCAGGCCAATAGCCCATCCAGTCCAACATTCTGTGTCGCACAGCGGCCAAATATATATATATATGTATATATATATATATATATACACACACACACACACACACACACACATACACACTGTGGCTAATAGCCACTGATGGACCTCTGCTCCATATTTTTATCTAACCCCCTCTTGAAGGTGGCCATGCTTGTGGCCGCCACCACCTCCTGTGGTAGTGAATTCCACATGTTAATCACCCTTTGGGTGAAGAAGTACTTCCTTTTATCCGTTTTAACCTGTCTGCTCAGCAATTTCATCGAATGCCCACGAGTTCTCGTATTGTGAGAAAGGGAGAAAAGTACTTCTTTCTCTACTTTCTCCATCCCATGCATTATCTTGTAAACCTCTATCATGTCACCCCTCAGTCGACGTTTCTCCAAGCTAAAGAGCCCTAAGCGTTTCAACCTTTCTTCATAGGGAAGGTGTTCCAGCCCTTTAATCATTCTAGTTGCCCTTTTCTGAACTTTCTCCAATGCTATAATATCCTTTTTGAGGTGCGGCGACCAGAACTGCACACAGTACTCCAAATGAGACCGCACCATCGATTTATACAGGGGCATTATGATACTGGCTGATTTCTTTTCAATTCCCTTCCTAATAATTCCCAGCATGGCGTTGGCCTTTTTTATTGCAAACGCACACTGCCTTGACATTTTCAGTGAATTATCTACCACGACCCCAAGATCTCTCTCTTGGTCAGTCTCTGCCAGTTCACACCTCATCAACTTGTATTTGTAGCTGGGATTCTTGGCCCCAATGTGCATTACTTTGCACTTGGCCACATTGAACCGCATCTGCCACGTTGACGCCCACTCACCCAGCCTCAACAGATCCCTTTGGAGTTCCTCACAATCCTCGCTGGTTCTCACCACCCTGAACAATTTAGTGTCATCCGCAAATTTGGCCACTTCACTGCTCACTCCCAACTCTAAATCATTTATGAACAAGTTAAAGAGCATGGGACCCAGTACCGAGCCCTGCGGCACCCCACTGCTTAGAGAAGGTCCATCCAGTCCAGCCTCCCATCTCACACAGTGGCCAACCAGCTGCTCTGGGGTCCAACAACAGGGCAAAGAGACAGAGGCCTTCATGAGAACATCAGAAGAGCTGAGTGGTTCAGACCAGTCGTCCATCCAGTCCAGCATCCTGTCTTGCACAGCAGCCAACCAGCTCCCTGGGGAGTCAACAACATGACATAATGGCTGAGGCCTTCCCCTGACATTGCTTCCAGCCAGTGGGATCAAGAGGTTGAGTGCCTCTGAAAGTGGAGATTCCCTTCAGCCACCCTTTCAGATGAGGCCTCCTCTCCAATTCGAGATGAAAATACCTCTTCAAGGACAAGCCAGGGTCTACATTTCAAAACAAGGAGCAATACTCTTACGATCGGCTACCAAATGAATAGGGAGCAGCCTTCTAATTCAATATTTAATGTATTCATCTATCTTACTGACGTTTTTTGTTAAAATACGCATCGGCCACCTTCGCTGTCGACCGCAGCCGTCAACTGACTGACTCAAAGTTACAGCCCTCAGAGTAGGGAGAAACTCTGCGGGGAAAAGAAAGAAAAATCTCTACTGCAAACCTGCCTTCCGACTGGATATTTGCTTTGATTGACCGTACTGAACGTCCCAGGGAAATGAAACATCTCCCTCTGTTACCAAACGCTCCGGAACGGTGGGAGAATGCTTGCCACGCCCCACTCAAATTAAGAAGGGAAAGTGCAACGTCTGCAAAGCAATCGGTTCTCTTCCCGGCTTGGGGTTTCTCTGTCCCCTCCGCCTCTGACGCTCACCCAACAGGATGTATCTCAGCAGCATCCCCTCTATTTATAGCCTGTGGATCAGCTGCGCAAAGTTCCTTCTCAGAAGCCTTCAGTTAATTCACACACACACACACACAATCCTGTCAGCAGAAAAGGACAGGATTGCAAACAAGAGGAGCAGAAACAAGGACCTGAGAAGAGCCCTGCTGGATCAGACCGGTGATCCTGAGAATATAAGAAGAACCTTGCGGGATTAGCCCAGTAGTCCATTGAATCTGAGGGAACCAAGCTGGATATGACCAGTGAGGGCCCATCTTGTCCAGCCTCCCGTCTCACACAGAGGTCAACCAGTTTTTCTGGAGGTCCAACAACAGGGCAGAGAGGCCGAGGCCTCCCCCTGAGAAGAACATCAGAAGAGCCCTGCTGGATCAGACCAGGGAGGGTCCATCTAGTCCAGCCTCCTGTCTCACACAGTGGCCAGCCAGTTCCTCTGGAGGGCCAACAACAGGGCAGAGAGGCAGAGGCCTTCCCCTGAGGAGAACATCAGAACAGCCCTGCTGGGTCAGACCAGTGAGAGTCCATCTAGTCCAGCCTCCTGTCTCACAGTGGCCAGCCAGTTCCTCTAGAGGACCAACAACAGGGCAAAGAGGCTGAGGCCTTCCCCTGAGAAGAACCTCAGAAGAGCCCTGCTGGATCAGACCAGTGAGAGTCCATCTAGTCCATCCTCCTCTCACACAGTGGCCAGCCAGTTCCTCTGGAGGGAAAACAACAGGGCAGAGAGGCTGAGGCCTTCCCCTGAGAAGAACATCAGAACAGCCCTGCTGTGTCAGACCAGTGAGAGTCCATCTAGTCCAGCCTCCTGTCTCACAGTGGCCAGCCAGTTCCTCTAGAGGACCAACAACAGGGCAAAGAGGCTGAGGCCTTCCCCTGAGAAGAACCTCAGAAGAGCCCTGCTGGATCAGACCAGTGAGAGTCCATCTAGTCCATCCTCCTCTCACACAGTGGCCAGCCAGTTCCTCTGGAGGGCCATCAACAGGGCAGAGAGGCTGAGGCCTTCCCCTGAGAAGAACATCAGAACAGCCCTGCTGTGTCAGACCAGTGAGAGTCCATCTAGTCCAGCCTCCTGTCTCACAGTGGCCAGCCAGTTCCTCTAGAGGACCAACAACAGGGCAAAGAGGCTGAGGCCTTCCCCTGAGAAGAACCTCAGAAGAGCCCTGCTGGATCAGACCAGGGAGGGTCCATCTTGTCCAGCCTCCTGTCTCACACACTGGCCATCCAGTTCCTCCGGAGGGCCAGCAACAGGGCAGAGAGGCCGAGGCCTTCCCCTGAGAAGAACAACAGAAGAGCCCTGCTGGGTTAGACCAGTGAAGGTCCATATAGTCCAGCCTCCTGTCTCACACAGTGGCCAACCAGTTACTCTGGAGGGCCAACAACAGGGCAGAGAGGCTGAGGCCTTCCCCTGAGAAGAACCTCAGAATAGCCCTGCTGGATCAGACCAGGGAGGGTCCATCCAGTCCAGCTTCCTGCCTCACACAGTGGCCATCCAGTTCCTCTGGAGGGCCAACAACAGGGCAGAGAGGCCGAGGCCTTCCCCTGAGAAGAACCTCAGAAGAGCCCTGCTGGGTCAGACCAGGGAGGGTCCATCCAGTCCAGCTTCCTGCCTCACACAGTGGCCATCCAGTTTCTCTGGAGGGCCAACAACAGGGCAGAGAGGCTGAGGCCTTCAAAAAAACATAAGAGCCCTGTTGGATCAGACCAGGGAGGGTCCATCTAGTCCAGCCTCCTGCCTGACACAGTGGCCAATCATGTCCTCTGGAGTGAGGCAGAGCAGCCCTGCCACCCTTTTTGCCTGCCCGAGACCCAGGTGGACGAAAGAGGTAGCACATCCTCACTCTGAAGGCCAAGGCAAAGCAGCCCCACCACCCATTCCACTCGCGGATGAAAGAGGTGGCATGGCCTTGCCCTAGAGCAAGGCCATGCTACACCACTTTTGCCTGCCTGGGTCTTGGGCGGGCAGAAGGGGCAGTGAGACAGCAACCTTTCCCTACCCCTTCACCTACCTAGCAGGGAGGTGACATAAGCAGCTCCCGTCTCTCCTCCCCATTTGAAGACCACCCTTGGGGGGGGGGCAGGGATGCGGCGTTGGCGGGGGGGCACAAAACCACAAACCCGGTCCCTGCTGCCAAAAAGGTTGACAGCACCTGCTTTATACCACACTGAGGTCCCTTTCCCACAAACCCAGCCCTCCCCAAGGTTCATCCCCGAAATCTCCACGAATTTCCCAACCCAAGACTGGCAGCCGTACCTACAGACCCACCTTGTCGGTCATCTCTTCCGTGGGAGCGTCTACTTCCTCCTCAAAAGGGGGATCCTCGTAGTCTGAGTCGTCATCTAGGGAGACACAAGCCAAGTAGAATCGCAGTCAGTTTGAGGCCCTCCAATGAAGCACAAAATGTGCCTTGCCAAGCACCCACGTGGTTGATTTGGTTCTTGCAAGGACAAGGAATCTGGGGAGATTTCAATTAAAGCCCTGTGGGTTATGTAAGGAGTTGCCGTGCTGTGTTTAAAGAGGTCTGCCTTGGCCTCTCTGCCCTGTTGCTGGACCTCTAGAGGAGCTGGTTGTCCCATGTGTGAGAGAGGACGCTGGACTAGATGGACCCTCCCTGGTCTGTTCCAGCAGGGCTCTTCTGAGGTTCTTCTCAGGGGAAGGCTTCGGCCTCTCTGCCCTGTTGTTGGCCCTCCAGAGGAACTGGCTGGCCACTGTGTGAGACAGGAGGCTGGACTAGATGGACCCTCCCTGGTCTGATCCAGCAGGGCTCTTCTGAGGTTCTTCTCAGAGGAAGGCCTCAGCCTCTCAGCCCTGTTGTGTTCCCTCCAGAGGAACTGGCTGGCCACTGTGTGAGACAGGAGGCTGGACTAGATGGACCCTCCCTGGTCTGATCCAGCAGGGCTCTTCTGAGGTTCTTCTCAGAGGAAGGCCTCAGCCTCTCAGCCCTGTTGTGTTCCCTCCAGAGGAACTGGCTGGCCACTGTGTGAGACAGGAGGCTGGACTAGATCCAGCAGGGCTCTTCTCCCTGGTCTGATCCAGACTTCCTCCCTGGTCTGATCCAGCAGGGCTCTTCTGAGGTTCTTCTCAGGGGAAGGCTTTGGCCTCTCTGCCCTGTTGTTGGCCCTCCAGAGGAACTGGCTGGCCACTGGGTGAGACAAAAGATGCAAAATGGGTGAGACAAAAGATCTTTGGCAAAAGATGCATACTTACCAAACTCTGTCTGGAAGGAACAGGGCAGCTTTGAAGAAATATCGGGGGCACCGTGCTCTTCCTCCACCTTCACACGAGGAAAGAGGACAGGGGGAATTCCAGCTGGAGCTTCGAGACTTTGTGGTTCATCTTTCACGAGGTGGCTGTAACAACAAGCCGGAGATCTTGCATTAAGCTGGAACACAAAGCTGGCTTTGTTCTCTCACTCTGCCCCCAGCGGGCCCTTCCAGATTCTCACGCAATCTGTTCACTTGCAAAATCTGTGCCACAAGACTATTACCGCTGGGATGCAGAACCCTGACCATGTGGAGAGGGCAGCCATGTTGGAATGCCACCCAACCCTGAAGACATGAAAGCCAACATCCCACCACTGTTGCTGGCCCTCCAGAGGAACTGGTTGGCACTGTGTTAGACAGGAGGCTGGACTGGATGGACCCTCCCTGGTCTGACCCAGCAAGGCCCTCTTGATGTTTTTCTCAGGGGAAAACCTCAGCCTCTATGTCCTGTTGTTGGCCCTCCAGAGAAAGTAGTTGGCTGCTGTGTGCGACAGGAGGCAGGACTAGAGGGACCCTCCCTGGTCTGACCCAGCAGGACTCTTCCAATGTTCTTGTGGAGAAACGCCATCTGAGAGTGTTGGTGCTTCATCCAAAAAGGCAGGGATCAGTAAATCCATTCAGCAGGCTTTGGAGCCTTCCCCTCACTCCCCCCCTCCCTTCCAGAGCCAAACCAACAACGCTAGGGGGAGAGTCTCCTAGAGAGGCAGGAAGTGCGGTGGTTCTTGCCATGTGCTAGGCAGGAAGAGTTTCTCAGTTTGCAGCAGGGGCTCGGGAAGGGAGGCTGCTTGCCTGTGGGCTCCTGCCTGGGAGGCTCCAGGCAGTAAGACAAAGTAAGTCATTCTCTTAGGCAGATCAAGTATAGACCAGGGACAATACGATGCGTTTAAAAACCACCTTTATTTTGTTATGCTGTTTGCTGAGCTGTGTTGTGCTGTACTAGGCTGTGTTAACTTTTTAAAGGCAACTGTTTTTGTTTTGTTTTTCTTTCCCTATCCTTTTCCCTTTTTAAATAAATATATTTTTACTGTTTAAATGCTGGCAATCAATCTCTGTACCACCTAGATCCCCAGACCGCTTTAGACCACGCTGTGTTGAGAAGGGGGCCCCGGGGAAGGGGGAAGGCATGCAGTTGGATAAGGTGCCAATCCTCCAGGGGTGCCCCAAAGAAGTGCTGAGGTCTCTGTGAAACCCAAGTGCAGGGTGGCAGAGGACCTGGAGGCCTAGCCTCATAGCTGGAGAGGGGGATTGGGAGTCCTGTTCCTCTCAATCTGAACCCCGGGACTGAGCAGGTGGTGGCAGCGAGCCCAAGGGGCAGGAGGAGAAATAGCTCCCTCCAGGAGTTGGCGACTCAATAGGGAGCTGACGGGACCGGGCCTGAAGGCAGAATCGGGCCGGTTCCGCCACACTTGGCGGCAGCGGTGGGATAAGAACAAACAGAGAACTTGATTGGCCAGGCATTTTTGTTTTTTGATACGTGCAAGCACCCAGAGAAAGCAACAGCGGTTTTGTTTTATTTTCGGGTCAACTGGAGTAGGGAAAGTTTAGTTAGTTGGGATGGAGCGTGCTAAGAAACTGGAAATCCTGAAGATGACAAAGCCACAGCTCCAGGAAGAGTGTGCAAAGCTCGAGCTGGAGTGTGACAACCTGACTGTAGCAGATATGCAAGTCCTCCTGTTGGAGTGTCATCAGCAGGCAGGGGCACCTGCAGAAGGGCACCCCACCCAGTCAGACGCAACCTTGCGGCTACAGATGGAACTGGAGAGAATGCGTATCGAGGCGGACCGAGACCGCAGACGGGAGGAAGCTGAAGTCCGCAGACAGGAGGAACGAGAGAGAGAGGAACGACAAGCAGAGAGGGATGCAGTCCGCAGACGGGAGGAAAGAGAGAGAGAGGAACGACAAGCAGAGAGGGATGCGATCCGCAGACAGGAAGAAGCAGAGATCCGCCGGCAGGAGGAAAGAGAGAAAGCGGAGATCCGCAGACGGGAACAGGAAGAGCAACGTCGCCATGAGCTTGAGGTGCTACGTCTGAAAGGTGAACAAAGCAAGAAGGTCAAAGTCACCCCCAAAGACTTTGCAGTGTACAAAGAGGGAGAAGACCCCTCCATATACCTCTCCAACTTTGAGAAGGCAGCCAAACAGTGGGGGATTGCAGAGGAAGAGTATATGTCTTACCTCTGTAGCATCCTGACTGGAGAGCTTTCAGCCATCTATCACAGCATGCCTATGGAAGATGAGGGGATAACTTTTGCAGCCTATAAAGCAACTGTATTTAAAAGGTTTAAGCTGGGGCCAGACCACTTCCGAAAGCAGTTCAGGGGTTTAGCCCCACAGGAATGTAAATCCTATTCTGAATTTGGGGTAAAACTGGGTGATCTGGGGAAGAGATGGGTAGAGGAAGAAAAAGCCCAGGATTTTAAGGCTTTGTTTCAGTTGTTAATTTTAGACCAGTTCTACTTCAAAATTCCCAAAGAGTTGAAATGCCTGGTAAAAGACAGGAAACCTAAAACCATTACAGAGGCCTCAGAACTGGCAGACGAGCTGGTGCAGAACCGAGAGGGGTTGGATTGGATCCCTTCCCAGTTGGGAAGGGGACAAAAGGGGTCCCCAATGGGTGGGAAGGAACACCCGGCACCCAAGAGGGAAGGGAAACCTGCCCAAGAAGAGGGTAGGAAGTCCCCTGATTTGACTAATCAGGATCGGCCCCAGATTCGAACGTGTTACAGCTGTGGCCGGCCTGGGCACCTAAGGTCGGCCTGCCCAGAGCTGCAAGCTGAAACCCCCAGACCCACCACAAAAGCACCAGTCACTCCAAAGGTGAAGGAGGAGTATGTGGCCGTGGTAAGCCATGAATGTCTTTTCACCAGAGTGGAGCCTGCAGAGGCCTGGAGTGATTTTGTTGAACCCATAAGGCTTAAGGACCGGTTGGTTTTGGGATATGCTGACACTGGTTCTTCAGTCACCCTTGTGAGGGCAGATCTGGTGTCAGAAGCTGACATTGTCCCTGATATGGCATTCAGAATCAAGGGGGTTCTGGGACCACCCGCCACGATTCCTGTGGCCCGGATGCCAGTGGAATGGCGAGGATCAGCAGGTCTTATGGAGGTTGGGGTAATGAAGGAACAGACAGTTCCAGTGCTATTGGGTCGGGATTTGTTGGTGGGCCAGTACTCTATCAATGCTGTAACCCACAGCCAAACCCTCAGGGGAAGGTGGGGGGAGGAAGGCAATGTTAGGGAAGCCACCTCACCACCAACCAGGGAGGGGGAGGTAGCCCAGGTTACTGAGGACGAAGAGAGGGCAGTCACCCGGGAGGGGGAGGACCAGCCTGTCTCAAGCCCTGGAGGAGGGTGTTCTCAAGGGGAAGAGGGGTGTAGCTTTCCCCAAGTGCAGCAGGAGGCTGTGGATGTTCCTAGCGAGGAAGGGAACCTGTCTAGCATAAAGGATGTGCAAGCTGAAGAGACCAAGGTGGAGAGTGGAGATTTCACAGGAGGTTCTGAGAGCAGCAAGGCTAATGTGGGCTCAGAGGAGCACATAGCTGAAGGCTTGGGGGAACGGGAGCGGTTCCAGAAGGGGGTCCGGAGCGGCCTTAGGTGGGAACCGGTTCACCAAGTAGCTGTGGATCAGGAAGTGGGATCGTCCGAGACGCTCTCAAAACAGGTCGTCTTGGAGCAGGGCAGACAGGAATCCTGGGAAGCTGTGGGACCTTCCAGGCAGGAAGGGGGTCAGTTTGGTAGTGCTGAAAAACCAACCGAGGGGACGGAGAACCCAAGCCAAACCCTCAGGGGAAGGTGGGGGGAGGAAGGCAACTTTAGGGAAGCCACCTCACCACCAACCGGGGAGGGGGAGGACCAGCCTGTCTCAAGCCCTGCAGGAGGGTGTGCCCAATGGGAAGAGGGGTGCCAATTTCCGCAAGGGCAGCAGGATGCTGTGGAGTCTTCCAGGCAGGAAGGAGCTCAGTTGGCTGACACTGAAAAACCAACTGAGGGGGCGGAGAACCCAGATCAAACGTTGGCTGGGTGTTCTGGAAGCAGTGGGACTAGGGGTGGCTTGAAGGAACAGATGATAGGAAGCCTGGGGGAGCCAGAAATGTTCCTGTCTGAGGTTCAAAGTGACTCTAGGCTGGATCCACTGTGTGAGTTGGCAAGGGACCAGAAAGTGGAGTTCTCAGAAGTTGAGACAGGGGATAGGGTGATGCTTTCCCTGCCACTTCATACTGGTGAACGGAAAGTGGAATGGGGGGGACCCCATATGATTGTGGATGATCTAGACGATGCTACCTGTGTGGGGGCTATGGAGAAAATGGGAAAGGCAGTTAAAGTGGTGCAGGTGAATGTACCACAGCCAGTCTCTGCGAGGTCCATGGTGTTGCATAGAGGTAGGAAGGAAGGAGACAAAAAGAAGCTGGGACAGCAATTGTTTGGAGCCCCAGAGGTGGTTTTCTGGGAGGTCAGAGTGGACAGAGGGAATATTCCACCAATGAGGGATAAAGAAGAAGCAACTGTGTGGGAACTGGGCAGTTTCCAACCCCATATGTGGGGCCAGGAATTTCCTCCTGTGATGGACCACTCCTCCCAGCAACAGCAGCAACGGAGGGAGAGCACCAAACTCCAGAGGTGGTCCTGGGAAATGGAGGAGTACATCTTAAAGACTGGACATTCCTTCCGAATGCAGCAATGCGACTTGTCCAGAAAGGACATGGACACCTAGGGTGCTGGACTTTGTGTATTATTGGAGAAATACCTGAATGTTTGTGAAATATTTTGGTTAACGGGTTTCTCCTTGTTTGTTTGGATTCTGCTACGGGGTCACCTCTGTAGGAGGCAACCCTCCGGCTCAGAATTTAAGGAGGGGGACGTGTGGAGAAACGCCATCTGAGAGTGTTGGTGCTTCATCCAAAAAGGCAGGGATCAGTAAATCCATTCAGCAGGCTTTGGAGCCTTCCCCTCACTCCCCCCCTCCCTTCCAGAGCCAAACCAACAACGCTAGGGGGAGAGTCTCCTAGAGAGGCAGGAAGTGCGGTGGTTCTTGCCATGTGCTAGGCAGGAAGAGTTTCTCAGTTTGCAGCAGGGGCTCGGGAAGGGAGGCTGCTTGCCTGTGGGCTCCTGCCTGGGAGGCTCCAGGCAGTAAGACAAAGTAAGTCATTCTCTTAGGCAGATCAAGTATAGACCAGGGACAATACGATGCGTTTAAAAACCACCTTTATTTTGTTATGCTGTTTGCTGAGCTGTGTTGTGCTGTACTAGGCTGTGTTAACTTTTTAAAGGCAACTGTTTTTGTTTTGTTTTTCTTTCCCTATCCTTTTCCCTTTTTAAATAAATATATTTTTACTGTTTAAATGCTGGCAATCAATCTCTGTACCACCTAGATCCCCAGACCGCTTTAGACCACGCTGTGTTGAGAAGGGGGCCCCGGGGAAGGGGGAAGGCATGCAGTTGGATAAGGTGCCAATCCTCCAGGGGTGCCCCAAAGAAGTGCTGAGGTCTCTGTGAAACCCAAGTGCAGGGTGGCAGAGGACCTGGAGGCTTAGCCTCATAGCTGGAGAGGGGGATTGGGAGTCCTGTTCCTCTCAATCTGAACCCCGGGACTGAGCAGGTGGTGGCAGCGAGCCCAAGGGGCAGGAGGAGAAATAGCTCCCTCCAGGAGTTGGCGACTCAATAGGGAGCTGACGGGACCGGGCCTGAAGGCAGAATCGGGCCGGTTCCGCCACAGTTCTTATCAGGGGAAGGCCTTGGCCTCTGTGCCCTGTTGTTGGCCCTCCAGAGGTACTGGTTGGCCTCTGTGTGAGACAGGAGGCTGGACTGGATGGACCTTCCCTGGTCTGATCCAGCAGGGCTCTTCTGATATTCTTCTCAGAGAAAGGCCTCGGCCTCTCTGCCCTGTTGTTTGCCCTCCAGAGGAACTGGCTGGCCACTGGGTGAGACAGGAGGCTGGACTAGATGGACCCTCCCTGGTCTGATCCAGCAGGGCTCTTCTGAGGTTCTTCTCAGGGGAAGGCCTCAGCTTCTCTGTCCTGTTGTTGGCCCTCCACAGGAACTGGTTGGCCCCTGTGTGAGACAGGAGGCTGGACTAGATGGACCCTCACTGGTCTGATCCAGCAGGGCTTTTCTGGTGCTCTTCTCAGGGGAAGGCCTTGGCCTCTGTGCCCTGTTGTTGGCCCTCCAGAGCAACTGGTTGGCCACTGTGTGAGACAGGAGGCTGGGCTAGATGGACCCTTCTTTTTTATATGGATTGGCTACTGAAATTCTAATCTTATCTGTATGATCATATGAAGCTGTCTTATGAAGCTGAATCAGACCCCCCCCCCCCTTGGTCCATCAAAGTCAGTCTTGTCTACTCAGACTGGCAACGGCTCTCCAGGGTCTCAAGCTGAGGTTTTTCACATCTACTGGGAAACCTGGGACCTTCTGCTTACCAAGCAGAAGCTCTGCCACTGAGCCACAGCCCCATTCATGGCTCTCCAGGGACTCAAGCTGAGGTTCTTCACGCCTACTTGCCTGGACCCTTTTTAGTTGGAGATGCCGGGGATTGAACCTGGGACCTTCTGCTTCCCAAGCAGATGCTCTACCACTGAGCCACAGCCCCATTCATGGTTCTCCAGGGTCTCCACCTGAGGTTTTCCACGCCTACTTGCCTGGACCCTTTTTAGTTGGAGATGCCGGGGATTGAACCTGGGACCTTCTGCTTACCAAGCAAATGCTCTGCCACTGAGCCACCGTCCCTTCCCTGCTGTTGTAAGTTGTAGGGCATTTTGTGTTTTTCAGGAAAGATCTCTGCCTGACACGCTGGAAAGCCGCTGCCAGTCTGAGTAAACAAGTCTGAGAGAAGATAAGGCAGCTTCATATTTTCATGTGGACGTCCCCTGCTGGAACGCAACATTTAGGACCCTTCCAGCCGGCCACTTCCCTCTTCTTCCCTTCCACCCTTATCAACCTAACCCAACCCCACCAGAAGCAGAACTCGATTTGCTTAAATTCAGGAAGCAGAGGGGTGGGGAGCAGGGGTTTTCCCCACGGCACAAAGAAGAACTAAATCACGGTTCCAAGGCCAAGCAGGCACACCCCAAGAGCCCAGAAACAGGAGCTCGAGGCAACATAAAATTTAAAGAGAACGAAAATAATAAAATTAAATAAAATTTTAAAATCCATGACGTTTCCGCAGTCCTGGCCTGGTATGGCTCTTTGGAAAAGACGTCTAAGCCATCTCTAGAGTTTTCCCATCCCCTCAACTCCTCGCAGGGCCCAAATCTGACATTCTTTTAAAGAGTGGCACAGCCAGATCTAAATCTGAACTCAACCAGAGCAGGGCAGAGGCTAAGTGGTAGAGCATAAAAACATAAGAGAAGCCATGTTGGATCAGGCCAATGGCCCATCCAGTCCAACACTCTGTGTCACATAAGAACATAAGAGAAGCCCTGTTGGATCAGGCCAGTGGCCCCTCCAGTCCAACACTCTGTGTCACACAGTGGTCAGAAACCCAAGAGCCATCAGGAGGTCCACCAGTGGGGCCGCGACCCTAGAAGCCCTCCCACTGTTGCCCCCCGCCCCCAGCACCAAGAATACAGAGTATCACTTCTCCAGACATAAGAGAAGCCATGTTGGATCAGGCAAATGGCACATCCAGTCCAACACCCTGTGTCACACAGTGGCCAAAAAACCAGGTGCCATCAGGAGGTCCATCAGTGGGGTCTGGACACTAGAAGCCCTCCCACTGTTGCCCCCCCCCCCAGCACCAAGAATACAGAGCATCACTGCCCCAGAAATAAGAGAAGCCATGTTGAATCAGGCCAATGGGCATGTTGAATCAGGCCAGTTCAACACTCTGTGTCACATAGTGGTCAAAAACCCAAGAGCCATCAGGAGGTCCACCAGTAAGGCCAGGACACTAGAAGCCCTCCCACTGTTGCCCCCCCCCCACCAAGCACCAAGAATACAGAGCATCACTGCTCCAGACATAAGAGAAGCCATGTTGGATTAGGCCAATGGCCCATCCAGTCCCACACTCTGTGTCACATAAGAACATAAGAGAAGCCATGATGGATCAGGCCAATGGCCCATCCAGTCCAACACTCTGTGTCACATAAGAACATAAGAGAAGCCATCTTGGATGAGGCCAATGTTGGGTCTGGCCCCAATGGCCCATCCAGTCCAACACGCTGTGTCACACAGTGGCCAAAAAACCACGTGCCATCAGGAGGTCCATCAGTGGGGCCAGGACACTAGAAGCCCTCCCACTGTGCCCCCCAAGCACCAAGAATACAGAGCATCACTGCCCCAGACATAAGAACATAAGAGAAGCCATGTTGGATCAGGCCAATGGCCCATCCAGTCCAATACTCTGTGTCACACAATGGCCAAAAAACCCAGGTGCCACCAGGAGGTCCATCAGTGGGGTCAGGACACTAGAAGCCCTCCCATTGTTGCCCCCCCCCCAGCACCAAGAATACAGGGCATCCCTGCCCCAGACAGAGAGTTCCAACGATAAATTGGGGCTAATAGCCATTGATGGACCTCTGCTCCATATGCTTATCCAACCCCCTCTTGAAGCTGTATGCTTATAGCCACTGCCACCTCCTGTGGCAGTGAATTCTATTTATTTATTTATTTATTTATTTATTTCATTTATATCCCGCCCTCCCCCACCTTGGCAGGCTCAGGGCGGCTAACAGCAATCCTATGTGTTAATCACCCTTTGGGCAAAGAAAGACTTTCTTTTATCCGTTCTAACCCGACTGCTCAGCAATTTCAATAAATGCCCACAAGTTCTTGTATTGTGAGAAAGGGAGAAAAGTACTTCTTTCTCTACCTACTCCATCCCATGCATAATCTTGTCAACCTCTCTCATGTCACCCCGCAGTCGACGTTTCTCCAAGCCAAAGAGCCCCGAGCACTTTAACCTTTCTTCATAGGGAAACTGTTCCAACCCTTTAAATCTTGATGGACTAATGGTCTGACTCAATACAAGGCAATGTTATATGGGCATACATAGCATGCAGAAGGTCTCAGGTTCAATCCCCAGGATCTCCAGTTAATTCTAAATACTGAATTAAATACTGAAGTGTTAATTGTATTGAACTGTATAATCGTGTTTTATTGTTTTAACATGGCTTTTGCCATGTCCTGTAAGCCGCCCTGAGCCTGCCTCGGCGGCGAGGGCGGGGCATAAATAAAATGTATTATTATTATTATTATTATTAAGCAGACCAGGCAGGAGGTGATGGGAAAAACCCTGAGACCAGCATTCCCTCTAAGCTGAGTGAGTGTGAGCTAGCTCACAGCTTTTTTGCCTCTGCCTCACACATTTTTGTCCTAGCTCAGGAAAAAATGGCCCCAGAATTTATGCAGGAGCTCACAACTCGAATGCCAGTAGCTCACAAAGTGGAATTTTTGCTCACAAGACTCCGCAGCTTAGAGCAGAGGCGTCGAACTCATTTGTTCTGAGGGCCGGATCTGACATAAATGAGACCTTGCTGGGCCGGGCCATGTGTGTACCTAGTTAAGGTTAGGTAGCAGAGATATACATTTTATAAAGAACACAGACAAACACAAATATATTTTTCAAAAAATTTTTAAAACATGCTTAAAACGTTAGCGCTCGTTGGTTTTAAAGGTGCTTTCTTTGTATTTCTGCCATGGGATCCAGGGAACTGGGCAAAAGAAGATTGGGCTCTTTCCTTCCTTCCCCGGGGGGGGCCAGGAGGGGGAGGAGCCTCAGCCAATAGAAAGAAGAGAGGACGGGCACAGGAGTTCTGCTGTGTAATCCAGACAGCCTGGCAAAGCAAGCTATTCCTCCCCAAGGGAGGAGCCTCAGCCAAGGGAGAAAGCAGAGGTTTTGTTCTGTAGCTCTGCTGTGTGATTGAGCAAGCCTGGCAAAGCAAGCTGAGATGCAGAAGGAAGCAAGAGAGACGGAGAAGGAAGCAGACATGAGCTAGTTGCTTGGGGGCCTGATAGGAGACCTCTGGGGGCCTGATTCGGCCCCCGAACTGCATGTTTGACACCTCTCTCATGTCACCCCCGCAGTCGACGTTTCTCCAAGCTAAAGAGTCCCAAGCGTTTCAACCTTTCTTCATAGGGAAAGTGTTCCAGCCCTTTAATCATTCTAGTTGCCCTTTTCTGGACTTTCTCCAATGCTATAATATCCTTTTTGAGGTGCGGTGACCAGAAATGAGAGCGCACCATCGATTTATACAGGGGCATTATGATACTGGCTGATTTGTTTTCAATTCCCTTCCTAATAATTCCCAGCATGGCGTTGGCCTTTTTTATTGCAAACGCACACTGTCTTGACATTTTCAGTGAGTTCTCTACCACGACCCCAAGATCTCTCTCTTGGTCAGCCTCTGCCAGTTGACTATCTTGTAGGAATAACGGTTTCGTTGCAGTATGTCGGCTAGACTCTCCAGCAATGCTCTGAGGTATTTCAGGGTACACAGTTCTTCTAGTAATCCACTCTCCTAAACTATAATCAGGCTGGCCTCTTGGGCGTTGAGTGCCTGGTCCCTCGAGTCGTCCGGTTTGACAAGCCCCAGCTCTCCTGACTCCCTCCGACCCACGGCTCTCCCTCAGCCGCCTTATAAGTCTTCTAGGAGCAGTGTATCATAGGTCTGTGACCGCTAAGGTCTTCCACTTAGGCGCTCTCTGTCACCTTCCTCTTCCTTAGAGGGCACTCGTGACCTAGAGATACGCCTCGCGCTCAGCCAACCTGGCTGATTTCACAGAGTGTAGATAGAGCTTCACTTCACACCAAGCCTCTCTCGCCACACTCTGAGTCCAACTGCCTCTTTCTGACCGCTTTTTTTCTGACAGTTACCCTCTGAGCCGTTATCTGTCACTCAGGACTTGAGAGTTCTGAGCACCCCCGGCCCCCACCTTCGGCTCACATGACTCGGGGCTCTCGGAGTCCTCAGCTTCCCCATTCACCCTTTGATTGCGTCACAGACGCAGACAGCACCACGCATGTATATGATTCCTCCCAGGGGTGGCAGACCAAAGTCTGACAGGCGGGGCGGATGCACAGGCTCTACGTTCAGTTCTGTGTTCCGTTCACTTTCCAAAGGCCGCTTTTCTTTTAATAATAATAATAAATAATAATAAACTTTATTTTTATATCCCGCCCTCCCCCGCCAAGGCGGGCTCAGGGCGGCTAACAGACATGGGGATCCCATGATTCATCTAAAACAATATAAGCAATTTTAAATATATCAATTACATAGTGATTATTTAAAATAGATAAAATACATAAAATACATAGAATAGGTGCTAAAATACTGTAATCATAATATCCACGAGATGGCTAGATGTCCACACGTCGGATTAATCAGGTTCTATCTCGAAAGCCAGCTGGAAAAGAAATGTTTTGCAAGCCCTGCGGAATGGGTTCAGATCCCGCAGGGCTCGCACCATCTCTGGAAGGTCGTTCCACCAACGAGGGGCTATCACTGAGAAGGCCTGCTCCCTAGTAGTCTTCAACCTAGCTTCTCTTGGCCCAGGGATTGTTAGTAAGTTCTGAGAGCTGGATCTCAGTGCTCTCTGGGGCACATATGGGGGGGGGGGGGGACCCGTGCTAAAGGCAATGGCTCACACATTACAATACAACGTTACTTGGCAGCTTGCACGAACTCATGCAATTGCCTTTAGCACAGCCGGTACTACCTGACAAGAGTGATGTGAAATAACATTCTGATTATAACATTCTAACCCTCCCCAAACTTTAAAAATCCTGGCTAGGGGCCTGGACCCCACATAGGTTCTGCATAAGACATAAGAGAAGCCATGTCGGATCAGGTCAATGGCCCATCCAGTCCAACACTCTTTGTCACATAAGAACATAAGAGAAGCCATGTTGGATCAGGCCAGTGGCCCCTCCAGTCCCACACTCTGTGTCACATAAGAACATAAGAGAAGCCATGTTGGATCAGGCCAGTGGCCCATCCAGTCCAACACTCTTGTGTCACATAAGAACATAAGAGAAGCCATGTTGGATCAGGCCAATGGCCCATCCAGTCCAACACTCTTGTGTCACATAAGAACAGAAGAGAAGCCATGTTGGATCAGGCCAGTGGCCCCTCCAGTCCAACATTCTGTGTCACATAAGAACATAAGGGAAGCCCTGTTGGATCAGGCCAGTGGCCCCTCCAGTCCAACATTCTGTGTCACATAAGAGCATAAGAGAAGCCCTGTTGGATCAGGCCAGTGGCCCCTCCAGTCCAACACTCTGTGTCACATAAGAACATAAGGGAAGCCCTGTTGGATCAGGCCAGTGGCCCCTCCAGTCCAACACTCTTGTGTCACATAAGAACATAAGAGAAGCTATGTCGGATCAGGCCAATGGCCCATCCAGTCCAACACTCTGTGTCACATAAGAACATAAGAGAAGCCCTGTTGGAGCAGGCCAGTGGCCCCTCCAGTCCAACACTCTGTGTCACATAAGAACATAAGAGGAGCCTTGTTGGATCAGGCCAGTGGCCCCTCCAGTCCAACACTCTGTGTCACACAGTGGCCAAAACCGCAAGTGCCATCAGGAGGTCCATCAGTGGGGCCAGAAGACTACAAGCCCTCCCACTATTGCCCATTCCAAGCACCAAGAATACAGAGCATCACTGCCCCAGACAGAGAGTTCCAGCAATAAGCTGTAGCTAATAGCCACTGATGGACCTCTGCTCCATATTTTTATCCAATCCCCTCTTGAAGCTGGCTATGCTTGTAGCCGCCATCACCTCCTGTGGCAGTGAATTCCACATGTTAATCACCCTTTGGGTGAAGAAGTACTTCCTTTTATCCGTTTTAACCTGTCTGCTCAGCAATTTCATCGAATGCCCACGAATTCTTGTATTGTGAGAAAGGGAGAAAAGTACCTCTTTCTCTACTTTCTCCATCCCATGCATTATCTTGTAAACCTCTCTCATGTCACCCCGCAGTCGACGCTTCTCCAAGCTCAAGAGCCCCAAGCGTTTCAACCTTTCTTCACAGGGAAAGTGTTCTAACCCTTTAATCATTCTAGTTGCCCTTTTCTGCACTTTTTCCAATGCTATCATATCTTTTTTGAGGTGTGGTGGCCAGAATTGTACATAATACTCTAAATGAGACCGCACCATCGATTTATACAGGGGCATTATGATACCACCTGATTTGTTTTCAATTCCCTTCCTAATAATTCCCAGCATAGCAATGGCCTGAGCCTGCTTCGGTGGGGTAGGGCGGGATATAAATCGAATGAAATAAATAAATAAAATAAATAAATTATTGCAGTTGCATATTGTCTCGACATTTCGACAGGGTGTGTGAAGCCAAGCTCTAACACAGGGGTGGCCAAACTGTGGTTCGGGAGCCACATGTGGCTCTTTCACACATATCAAATCTTTTGGCCAACTAATGAGAAGGGAGCACCCACTGGAGAAGACTCTTGAGAGTCCCTTGGACTGCAAGAAGATCCAGTCAGTCAGTCGTAAGGGAAATCAGCCCAGACTGTTCCCTGGAAGGTCAGATGCTGAAGCTGAAGCTCCAATACTTTGGCCACCAAACGAGAAGGGAGCACTCCCTGGAGAAGACTCTTGAGAGTCCCTTGGACTGCAAGAAGATCCAGTCAGTCAGTCGTAAGGGAAATCAGCCCAGACTGTTCCCTGGAAGGTCAGATGCTGAAGCTGAAGCTCCAATACTTTGGCCACCAAACGAGAAGGGAGCACTCCCTGGAGAAGACTCTTGAGAGTCCCTTGGACTGCAAGACGATCCAGTCAGTCAGTCCTAAGGGAAATCAGCCCAGACTGTTCCCTGGAAGGTCAGCTGCTGAAGCTGAAGCTCAAATCCTTTGGCCATGTAATGAGAAGGGAGCACTCCCTAGAGAAGACCCTGATGCTGGGAAAGATAGAGGGCAAAAGAAGAAGGGGACGGCAAAAGAAGAGATGGCTGGACAGCATTACTGATGTAACAAACATGAATTTGAGCTGACTTCGGAGGATGGTGGAAGACAGGAGGGCCTGGCGTGACTTTGTCCATGAGGTCGCAAAGAGTCAGAATTGACTGTGCAACTGAACAACAACAAAGCAAGAGTCCAGTTGCACCTTTAAGACCAACCAAGTTTTATTCAGAATGTAAGCTTTCGTGTGCTCTAAGAACATTTCATCAGACAAAAGCATGGAATGGCAGGCAGACCTAAATATTGAGAAAGTGGGCAGTGAGTGAGTATGCAGAGTCACGGAAATGTTTTTTAGCAGATTAGAAGAGTCACAAGTTGGGTTCTGGTGACTGATAGTTGATGTCAACCGGGCTGAAACAACAATCATTATGTTGGAATAGCAGATTAATGTCCAGTGTGAGCTAGCTTACAGTTTTTTAGCTTCCAGCTCATTTTGTCTTAGCTCGGGAAAAATGCCCCCGCAGCAAGCTAATTTATGCAGAAACTCACAACTTTAATTGCCAGTAGCTCACAAAGTAGAATTTTTGCTCACAAGACTTCACAGCTTAGAGGGACCCTTGGTTCCAACCCGTACTGTTCAGCTCACAGCTTTTTGAGGAGAAGAAGAAGAAGAAGATGATATTGGATTTATATCCCGCCCTCCACTCCGAACAGTCTCAGAGCGGCTCATAATCTCCTTTACCTTCCTCCCCCACAACAGACACCCTGTGAGGTAGATGAAGATATTGGATTTATATCCTGCCCTCCACTCCGAAGAGTCTCAGAGCGGCTCACAATCTCCTTTCCCTTCCCCCCCACAACAGACACCCTGTGAGGTAAATGAAGATATTGGATTTATATCCCACCCTCCACTCCGAAGAGTCTCAGAGTGGCTCCCAATCTCCTTTACCTTCCTCCCCCACAACAGACACCCTGTGAGGTAGATGAAGATATTGGATTTATATCCCACCCTCCACTCCGAAGAGTCTCAGAGTGGCTCCCAATCTCCTTTACCTTCCTCCCCGACAACAGACACCCTGTAAGGTGGGTGGGGCTGAAAGGGCTCTCACAGCAGCTGCCCTTTCAAGGACAACCTCTGCCAGAGCTATGGCTGACCCAAGGCCATTCCAGCAGGTGGAAGTGGAGGAATGGAGGATCAAACCCAGTTCTCCCAGATAAGAGTCCGCACATTTAACCACTACACCAAATTGGCTCTCGAGGAGGAGGAAGAGAAGAAGAAGACAACATTGGATATATATTCTGCCCTCCACTCAAGAGTCTCAGCGGCTCACAATCTCCTTTATCTTCCTCCCCCACAACAGACCCCCCCGTGAGGTGGGTGGGTCAGAGAGAGCTCTGACAGAACCCGCCCTTTCAAGGACAGCTCTGCGACAGCTCTGGCTGACCCCAGGCCATTCCAACAGGTGCTAGTGGAGGAGCGGGGAATCAAACCCGGTTCTCCCAGATAAGAGAGCTCTGGCTGACCCCAGGCCATTCCAGCAGCTGCAAGTGGAGGAGTGGGGGAATCAAACCCGGTTCTCCCAGATAAGAGAGCTCTGGCTGACCCAAGACCATTCCAGCAGCTGCAGGTGGAGGAGTGGGGAATCAAACCCGGTTCTCCCAGATAAGAGAGCTCTGGCTGACCCAAGGCCATTCCAGCAGCTGCAAGTGGAGGAGTGGGGGAATCAAACCCGGTTCTCCCAGATAAGAGAGCTCTGGCTGACCCCAGGCCATTCCAGCAGCTGCAAGTGGAGGAGTGGGGGAATCAAACCCGGTTCTCCCAGAGAAGAGAGCTCTGGCTGACCCAAGGCCATTCAAGCAGCTGCAAGTGGAGGAGTGGGGAATCAAACCCGGTTCTCCCAGGTAAGAGAGCTCTGGCTGACCCAAGGCCATTCCAGCAGCTGCAAGTGGAGGAGTGGGGAATCAAACCCGGTTCTCCCAGGTAAGAGAGCTCTGGCTGACCCAAGGCCATTCCAGCAGCTGCAAGTGAAGGAGTGGGGGAATCAAAACCGGTTCTCCCAGAGAAGAGAGCTCTGGCTGACCCAAGGCCATTCCAGCAGCTGCAAGTGGAGGAGTGGGGGAATCAAACCCAGTTCTCCCAGATAAGAGATCTCTGGCTGACCCAAGGCCATTCCAGCAGCTGCAAGTGCAGGAGTGGGGAATCAAACCCACTTCTCCCAGATAAGAGAGCTATGGCTGACCCAAGGCCATTCCAGCAGCTGCAAGTGGAGGAGTGGGGAATCAAACCCGATTCTCCCAGATAAGAGTCCGCACACTTCACCACTACGCCAAACCGGCTCTTAACCGCCAGATCCACAGGGCAGGAGTTGAAAGATTGTTATTAATTCTGCTATGTGTTTCCCAAAAAAGGACGTTTACTCACAACACAACCCACTTCAGAGGCCAACGCTGGACAGGCTAGTCCAGAGTTAATTATTATTTTTAATTATTACGAAGCCAGCTGGTGCCAGCACTGATAACTGGAGTGGAAATGTCAAAAGTAAAGGCTACTGGAGGGAGGCGGAAAGGAACATTCGACAAACTATAGCAAGGGTGGCTGAGCAGAGAGCTGGAAGGAGCCCGGAGGGGTAGGGAAGGAAGGATGCCAGGGGGTGGGGTTCTAGGTCAGAAAGGAAACCTGTTTCTCCACTTCATGCCGGGAGGAATCCGGATGGAGATCAAAAACAGTCACCAAAGGCCAGAAAACCCTGAAGCAAGATGTGGGGAGGGAGGGTTCCTTCAAAATTCTCAGTGAGTCCTTTAAAGCCGTGGGCCCCAAACCGTTTGGCCTCAAGGACCGGTTTTGTGGGAGACAGTTTTGCCATGGACGGAGGGGCGGGGGGGGGGTGCTTTTGGGATGATACGATTGTGCACTTTATTTTGCTGTAGTTAAGTGCGCAGACTCTTATTTGGGAGAACCGGGTTTGATTCCCCACTCCTCCGCTTGCACCTGCTGGAATGGCCTTGGGTCATCCAGAGCTCTCTTATCTGGGAGAACCGGGTTTGATTCCCCACTCCTCCGCTTGCACCTGCTGGAATGGCCTTGGGTCAGCCAGAGCTCTTTTATCTGGGAGAACCAGGTTTGATTCCCCACTCCTCCGCTTGCACCTGCTGGAATGGCCCTGCGTCAGCCACAGCTCTTGCAGGACTTGTCCTTGAAAGGGCAGCTGCTGGGAGAGCTCTCTCATCCCCACCCACCTCACAAGGTGTCTGTTGTGGGGGAAGGAGATTGTGAGCCGCTCTGAGACTCTGAGATTCAGAGTGGAAGGCACGATATAAATCCAACATCATAAGAACATAAGAACATAAGAGAAGCCATGCTGGATCTGGCCAACGGCCCATCAAGTCCAACACTCTGTGTCACACAGTGGCAAAAAATGTTATATACACACATACACTGTGGCTAATAGCCACTGATGGACCTCTGCTCCATATTTTTATCTAAACCCCTCTTGAAGGTGGCTATACTTGTGGCCGCCACCACCTCCTGTGGCAGTGAATTCCACATGTTAATCACCCTTTGGGTGAAGAAGTACTTCCTTTTATCCGTTTTAACCTGTCTGCTCAGCAATTTCATCGAATGCCCACGAGTTCTTGTATTGTGAGAAAGGGAGAAAAGTACTTCTTTCTCTACTTTCTCCATTCCATGCATTATCTTGTAAACCTCTATCATGTCACCCCGCAGTCGACGTTTCTCCAAGCTAAAGAGTCCCAAGCGTTTCAACATTTCTTCATAGGGAAAGTGCTCCAGCCCTTTAATCATTCTAGTTGCCCTTCTCTGCACCTTCTCTAAAGCTATAATATCCTTTTTGAGGTGCGGCGACCAGAACTGCACACAGTACTCCAAATGAGTACATCATCATCTTCTTCTTCTTCTTTTCCACTTGCAGCTGCTGGAATGGCCTTGGTTCAGCCGTAGCTTTTGCAGAGCTGTCCTTGGAAGGGCAGCTTCGAGGAGAGCTCTCTCAGCCCCACCCACCTCACAGAGTGTCTGCTGTGGGGGAAGGAGAATGTAAGCTGCTCTGAGACTCTGAGATTCAAAGTGGAAGGCTGGATATAAATCCAGTATCATCATCATCTTCTTTTCCACTTGCTGCTGGAATGGCCTTGGGTCAGTTGTAGCTCTCACAGAGCTGTCCTTGAAAGGGCAGCTTCTGGGAGAGCTCTCTCAGTCCCATCCACCTCACAGGGTGTCTGTTGTGGGGGAGGAAGGGAAAGGAGTATAATATAGTATAATATAAAAGGGAAAGGAAAGTCCTAAGGGAAATCAACCCAGACTGTTCCCTGGAAGGTCGGATGCTGAAGCTGAAGATCAAATACTTTGGCCACCCAATGAGAAGGGAGTACTCCCTGGAGAAGACCCCGATGCTGGGAAAGACAGAAGGCAAAAGAAAAAGGGGACGGCAAAAGAGGAGATGGTTGGACAGTGTTACTGATGTAACAAACACAAATTTGAGCAGACTTTGGAGGTTGGTGGAAGACAGGAGGGCCTGGCGTGACTTGGTCCATGGGGTCCAAAGAGTCGGACTCGACTGTGCGACTGAACAACAACAACAATATACATTAATGAGGCTATTTGGATCCAACTGCCTATTATTCCCGAGTCCCCCAAGCTCAGTCCTTCAGGCCCCAGTGAGCCAGGCAAGAACTCCAGCTTATAGATACAATTCTAAGCATATATACAACAAGGAGATTGTGAGCCACTCTGAGTGCAGGGCAGGATAGGAACCTGCGGTAAGGCAACCACTCACATGTGCATAGCTTAATGATTCCAGTTTGCACTGAAGAAGAAGATGATGATATTGGATTTATATCCCGCCCTCCACTCTGAAGAGTTTCAGAGTGGCTCACAATCTCCTTTGCCTTCCTCCCCCACAACAGACACCCTGTGAGGTAGGTGAAGATATTGGATTTATATCCCGCCCTCCACTCTGAAGAGTCTCAGAGCGGCTCACAATCTCCTTTCCCTTCCTCCCCCACAACAGAGACCCTGTGAGGTAGATGAAGATATTGGATTTATATCCCGCCCTCCACTCTGAAGAGTCTCAGAGCGGCTCACAATCTCCTTTCCCTTCCTCCCCCACAACAGAGACCCTGTGAGGTAGATGAAGATATTGGATTTATATCCCGCCCTCCACTCTGAAGAGTTTCAGAGTGGCTCACAATCTCCTTTGCCTTCCTCCCCCACAACAGACACCCTGTGAGGTAGGTGAAGATATTGGATTTATATCCCGCCCTCCACTCTGAAGAGTCTCAGAGCGGCTCACAATCTCCTTTCCCTTCCTCCCCCACAACAGAGACCCTGTGAGGTAGATGAAGATATTGGATTTATATCCCGCCCTCCACTCTGAAGAGTCTCAGAGCGGCTCAAAATCTCCTTTCCCTTCCTCCCCCACAACAGACCCCCTGTGAGGTAGATGAAGATATTGGATATATATCCCGCCCTCCACTCCGAAGAGTCTCAGAGCGGCTCACAATCTCCTTTCCCTTCCTCCCCCACAACAGACACCCTGTGAGGTAGATGAAGATATTGGATATATATCCCGCCCTCCACTCCGAAGAGTCTCAGAGCGGCTCACAATCTCCTTTCCCTTCCTCCCCCACAACAGAGACCCTGTGAGGTAGATGAAGATACTGGATTTATATCCCGCCCTCCACTCTGAAGAGTCTCAGAGTGGCTCACAATCTCCTTTCCCTTCCTCCCCCACAACAGACACCCTGTGAGGTAGATGAAGATATTGGATTTATATCCCGCCCTCCACTCCGAAGAGTCTCAGAGTGGCTTACAATCTCCTTTCCCTTCCTCCCCCACAACAGACACCCTGTGAGGTGGGTGGGGCTGGAGAGGGCTCTCACAGCAGCTGCCCTTTCAAGGACAACCTCTGCCAGAGCTATGGCTGACCCAAGGCCATTCCAGCAGGTGCAAGTGGAGGAGTGGGGAATCGAACCTGGTTCGCCCAGATAAGATTCCGCGCACTTGACCACTACACCAAACTGGCTCTCCTAGGTGGGTGGGGAACAGTGGCTCTCCAGATGTTTTTTGCCTACAACTCCCATCAGCCCCAGCCAGCATGGCCAATGGCTGGGGCTGATGGGAGCTGTAGGCAAAAAACATCTGGAGAGCCACTATTTCCCACCTCTGCTATGCGGTTGCCTTAGCACAGAATATGGTTCCTGAGGTCCACTATGCATTTGTGGGTTTGCTTGCTGGGGGTTTGAGGGGTTGGTTTTGTTTTGTGGTTGTTTTTGCCACTCCTGATCCTGCTAGAGATGGATGCGGGAAAGTGAAAGTTGAATCGGGGGCAAAGAAAAGAGAAGGGGGGGGGGAGAGAAAGGGGAAGGGAAAGGGAAGGGATAAGCATATGGAGCTGAGGTCCATGAGTGGCTACTAGCTACAGCTAAATGTTGGAACTCTCTTTCTGGAACAGTGATGCTCTGTATTCTTGGTGCTTGGGGGGGGCAAAGTGGAAGGGCTTCTAGCCCCAATTGTGGGCCTCCTGATGACACCTGGGGTTTTTTGGCCCCTGTGTGACACAGAGTGTTGAACTGGATGGACCACTGGCCTGATCCAACATGGCTTCTCTTATGTTCTATGGGGAGACGTTGCTTTCACGCCGTTTTCACAGCAGACTTATTACGGGGTGGTTTACCATTGCCTTCCCCAGTCATCTACACTTTCCCCCCCCAGCAAGCTGAGTACTCATTTTATCCCACCTCGGAAGGATGGAAGGCTGAGTCAACCTGGAGCCGGCTACCTGAACCAGCTTCCGCTGGGATCGAACTCAGGTCGTGAGCAGAGGGCTCCGACTGCACTACTGCAGCTTTGCCACTCTGTGTCACGGGGTTCCCTTTAGCAGGGCTTTTTTTGTAGCAGGAACTCCTTTGCATATTAGGCCACACACCCCTGAGGTAGCCAATCCTCCAAGAGCTTACCAGGCTCTTAGTTCAGGGCCTACTGTAAGCTCTAGGAGGATTGGCTACATCAGGGGGGTGTGGCCTAATATGCAAAAGAAGGGCTTCTAGCCCCACTGGTGGACCTCCTGATGGCACCTGAGGTTTTTTGGCCACTGTGTGACACAGAGTGTTGAACAGGATGGGTCATTGGCGTGATCCAACATGGCTTCTCTTATGTCCTTATTATTAGAACTGAGTAATAGAAAGCAGAGAGTGAGTATAAATGGGCAGTCTTCACAGTGGAGGACGGTAAGCAGTGGGGTGCCGCAGGGCTCGGTACTGGGTCCCATGCTCTTTAACTTGTTCATAAATGATTTAGAGTTGGGAGTGAGCAGTGAAGTGGCCAAGTTTGCAGATGACACTAAATTGTTCAGGGCGGTGAGAACCAGAGAGGATTGTGAGGAACTCCAAAGGGATCTGTTGAGGCTGGGTGAGTGGGCGTCAACGTGGCAGATGCGGTTCAATGTGGCCAAGTGCAAAGTAATGCACATTGGGGCCAAGAATCCCAGCTACAAATACAAGTTGATGGGGTGTGAACTGGCAGAGACTGACCAAGAGAGAGATCTTGGGGTCGTGGTAGATAACTCACTGAAAATGTCAAGACAGTGTGCGTTTGCAATAAAAAAGGCCAACGCCATGCTGGGAATTATTAAGAAGGGAATTGAAAACAAATCAGCCAGTATCATAATGCCCCTGTATAAATCGACGGTGCGGTCTCATTTGGAGTACTGTGTGCAGTTCTGGTCGCCGCACCTCAAAAAGGATATTATAGCATTGGAGAAAGTCCAGAAAAGGGCAACTAGAATGATTAAAGGGCTGGAACACTTTCCCTATGAAGAAAGGTTGAAATGCTTGGGACTCTTTAGCTTGGAGAAACGTCGACTGCGGGGGTGACATGATAGAGGTTTACAAGATAATGCAGGGATGGAGAAAGTAGAGAAAGAGGTACTTTTCTCCCTTTCTTACAATACAAGAACTCGTGGGCATTCGATGAAATTGCTGAGCAGACAGGTTAAAACGGATAAAAGGAAGTACTTCTTCACCCAAAGGGTGATTAACATGTGGAATTCACTGCCACAGGAGGTGGCGGCAGCTACAAGCATGGCCACCTTCAAGAGGGGTTTAGATAAAAATATGGAGCAGAGGTCCATCAGTGGCTATTAGCCACAGTGTTTGTGTGTGTGTGTGTGTGTGTGTAAAAAAAATTTTGGCCACTGTGTGACACAGAGTGTTGGACTGGATGGGCCATTGGCCTGATCCAACATGGCTTCTCTTATGTTCTTATGTTCTTAACTGTCTGGGGCAGTGATGCTCTGTATTCTTCGTGCTTGGGGGGGCACAGTGGGAGGGCTTCTAGTGTCCTGACCCCACTGCTGGACCTCCTGATGGCAACTGGGTTTTTTAGCCACTGTGTGACACAGAGTGTTGGACTGGATGGGCCATTGGCCTGATCCAACAGATCTTCTCTTCTGATCTTATATGACACAGAGTGTTGGACTGGATGGGCCACTGGCCTGATCCAACATGGCTTCTCTTATGTGACACGGAGTTTTGGACTGGAGGGGCCATTGGCCTGATCAAACATGGCTTATGTTCTTATGTGACACAGAGTGTTGGACTGGATGGGCCATTGGCCTGATTCAACATGGCTTTCTCTTATGTTCTTATTATTAGAACTGTCTGGGGCAGTGATGGTCTGTATTCTGGGTGCTTGGGGGGGGCAGTGGGAGGGCTTCTAGTGTCCTGGCCCCACTGATGGACCTCCTGATGGCATCGGGATTTTTTGGCCACTGTGTGACACAGAGTGTTGGACTGGATTGGCCATTGGACTGATCCAACATGGCTTCTCTAAGGTTCTTATGTCTGGGGCAGTGATGCTCTGTATTCTTGGTGCTTGGGGGGACACAGTGGGATGGCTTCTACTGTCCTGGCCCCACTGGTGGACCTCCTGATGGCACTTGGGGTTTTTTGGCCACTGTGTGACACAGAGTGTTGAACTGGATGGGTCATTGGCCTGATCCAACATGACTTCTCTTAGGTTCTTATATCCAGGGCAGTGATGCTCTGTATTCTTGGTGCTTGGGGGGGCACAGTGGGAGGGCGTCTAGTGTCCTGGCCTCACTGGTGGACCTCCTGATGGCACTTGGAGTTTTTTGGCTACTGTGTGACACAGAGTGTTGGACTGGAGGGGCCACTGGCCTGTTCCAACATGGCTTCTCTTATGTTCTTATGTGACACAGAGTGTTGGACTGGAGGGGCCACTGGCCTGATCCAACATGGCTTCTCTTATGTGGAAAGGAAAGGAAAGGAAAGGAAAGGAAAGGAAAGGAAAGGAAAGGAAAGGAAAGGAAAGGAAAGGAAAGGAAAACAAAAGGGAAAGGGAAGCAGAGGCTGCGTGCGTTGGCCTGGCACGGCCAGCTCATTTCGCAGGAATCACAGTTTCCCCAAACAGTCAGCAGTCTTCCACGTTCCCCAGAACTCCCAATCAGACGGAACAAAGACAGACAACATGATGCAGCCACTGGAGCATCAGGCTAGAATCTCAGAAATCTCAGGTTCAAATCTTCCCTTCGGCCATGGAAGCTCGCTGGGGGGGGTTGGGGGCCCATCTCTCTCAGCCAGCCTAACCCACCACACAGGCGGTGTTGTGAGGGTAAAACAGAAAGAGGAGGACTACGTTTACAAGCTGCTACATAAGCCCATGAGGAAGAAAAAGCAAGTTATAACTATCTAACACCAACGACAACAACAAGTGTGTGGACTGTTATCTGGGAGAACTGGGTTCAAAAGAGTTTCCAGCTCAACATGAGGAAGAACTTCCTGACCATTAGAACGGTTCCTCAGTGGAACAGGCTTCCTCCTCACGAGGTGGTGGGCTCTCCTTCCTTGGAGGTTTTGAAACAGAGGCTAGATGGCCATCTGACAGCAATGAGGATCCTGTGAATTTAGGGGGAGGGGTTTGTGAGTTTCCTGCATTGTGCAAGGGGTTGGACTAGATGACCCTGGAGGTAACTTCCAACTCTAGGATTCTCCTTCCTTGGGGGTTTTTAAGCAGAGGCTAGATGGCCATCTGACAGCAATGAAGATCCTGTGAATTTAAGGGGAGGGGTTTGTGTGTTTAGAGGGGTTCCTCAGTGGAACAGGCTTCCTCCTGGCGAGGTGTTGGGCTCTCCTTCCTTGGAGGCTTTTCAACAGAGGCTGGATGGCCATCTGACAGCAATGAGGATCCTGTGAATTTAGGGGGAGGTGTTTGGGAGTTTCCTGCATTGTGCAGGGGGTTGGACTAGATGACCCTGGAGGTCCCTTCCAACTCTAGGATTCTATATCCCTCCAGCCCGACGCAAACTCTCCCACATTCCAGCGGGGTGGGGGGAGGCATCAAAAGGGAAGGATTTGGTTCTCCCACCCCCATCCCAGACAGTCCTTCACTTCCACAGTCCTTGGTGTGGGGCGCAGAGGCTCTGATGTAGCAGCCTCGAAAAGAATTGTGCATCAAAACTTTTGAAAATATCGGAGAGTGTAACATTCGGCCCAGGTTCAAAGTCTGAGGCTTCCAAGCTAAGCCATCCCATTTGGGCACATGGAGAGGGAAACCCAGAAATCATATTGGCAAAAGAGAAAGAAGTTTTCAACAGGAACAATGGGCAATGCACACAACAGCTTATACCCAGAATGAAACTTTGTGGGTCTTAACAGCGCCACTGAATTCAGACTTTATTCTAACGGAGACCAAGTTATGGTCCAGGTAGATCGAGCCAGGTGGGCGTGATGGTCTGAAGCAGTAGAACAAAGCAAGAGTCAAGTGGCACCTTTAAGACCAACAAAGTTTTATCCAGAATGTAAGCTTCATCAGACAAAAGTATGGAATGGCAAGCAGTCCTAAATATAGAGAAAGTGGGCAGTGAGTACACAGAGTCATGGAAATGTTTTTTAGCAGATTAAAAAGAGTCACAAATTGGGGTCTGGTGATTGTTAGTTTGTGTCGACTGGGCTGAAACAACAACGAAGGGTAATTAAGTTGGAATAGCAGATTGACGTCCCTGTACTAAGCCCATTAAGTATCCCGGGTGTGAAGCGCAATAAATGAGAGTCTGTTGTAATGTTAGCTCTGGGTTAAAATGAGGGCATCGCTTTCTCAGGGGTTTGATTTAAACATTTAACACACATAAAAACATAATTCCAGTTTGCCATTAGAAAAAAAAAAAAGAAACATTAAAATATAGCGGAAGATGGGTTAGTATACGTAATGAGATAAATAGCCAGCATCCCTATTTGAGTATGTCAATACAAAAACATTATTCTGATGCACTATTCTAAAAGAGATATACATTGGAATACTGTGGATATATAACTATACTTGGCGAACATATGAATATATGAAGCTGTCTTATGAAGCTGAATCAGACCCCCCTTGGTCCATCCAAGTCAGTCTTGCCTACTCAGACTGGCAGCGGCTCTCCAGGGTCTCAAGCTGAGGTTTTCCATGCCTACTTGCCTGGACCCTTTTTAGTTGGAGATGCCGGGGATTGAACCTGGGACCTTCTGCTTCCCAAGCAGATGCTCCACCACTGAGCCACAGCCCCATTCATGGCTCTCCAGGGTCTCAAGCTGAGGTCCTTCACGCCTATTCGCCTGGACCCTTTTTAGTTGGAGATGCCGGGGATTGAACCTGGGACCTTCTGCTTACCAATCAGATGCTCTACCACTGAGCCACAGCCCCATTCATGGCTCTCCAGGGTCTCAAGCTGAGGTCCTTCACGCCTATTCGCCTGGACCCTTTTTAGTTGGAGATGGCGGGGATTGAACCTGGGACCTTCTGCTTACCAAGCAGATGCTCTACCACTGAGCCACAGCCCCATTCATGGCTCTCCAGGGTCTCAAGCTGAGGTCCTTCACGCCTATTCGCCTGGACCCTTTTTAGTTGGAGATGGCGGGGATTGAACCTGGGCCCTTCGGTTTACATATGAACATATGAATCTGCCTTCTATTGAATCAGACCCTCCTTGGTCCATCAAAGTCAGTATTGTCTACTCAGACTGGCAGCAGCTCTCTAGGGTCTCCAGCTGAGGTTTTTCACGCCTATTTGCCTGGACCCTTTTGAGTTGATGCCAGGGATTGAACCTGGGACCTTCTGCTTCCCAAGCAGATGCTCTACCACTGAGCCACAGCCCCACTCATGGCTCTCCAGGATCTCAAGCTGAGATTTTTCACGCCTACTTGCCTGGAGCCTTTTTAGCTGGAGATGCCGGGAACTGAAACCTGGGATCTTCTGCTTACCGAGCAGATGCTCTACCACTGAGCCACCCTCCCTCCCATAATGGTGAAAATGGGTTTAGCATCTGTAATGAGATTTAAAAAAAAAAAACCAATATCCCTGTTCAGTCCTGGGGAGGTGTTTGTTCCAAGTTTCATAATAATTTGAAATTCAGGAATTTCCCTCTCCGTTCTGTTCTTGAAGCTCCTTTTAGGTTACCCTTGACCCACCACTGCTTCCACCCTCTCCAAAGAGAACTGCCTGGAAAAGCCCTAAATATAGGCTTCAGAGAGGGCAGGAGAGCCAGACGGAGGAGCTGCCAAAAGACCTCCGGGGCAGCATCTGCCGCTGAGACAGAACAATCCACCTCTTTGTCTCGCAAGCCGAAGAAAGAGCTGGGATTTGCCGCTGGTTCCCTTATAGCTCCAGGCAAAGTTTCTCGGAAGAACTCTTCCAGCTCCCTGGGGAAGAAAACCACAGCATTGCCAAGTCTGTGCCCAGGGGAGCGGTTGCTACCCAGCTTCCCAAGCGTTGGGGGAAAGAAAACTGCGGTTGCTACCAGCAACACCTCGAAAGTCCTGATCCATTTGCAACAAGAGAAGCTGTTGGAGAAGAAGACAGTTGCTTCTCTGGACTTTACATCTTTCGCTTTAAACGTGTGCAGTGAGTCTACGACATTTGAAACTCAAGGCTAAAACAGAAGAAATACAAAAGAAGGAGAAGGAGGAAAAGAAGACGACAACGACTGCCGATTTATACCCCACTATTCTCTCTGAATCAGAGTCTCAGAGCAGCTTACAATCTCCTTTGTCTTCTTCCCCCACACACTGTGAGGTGGGTGGGGCTGAGAGAGTTCTGACAGAAACTGCTCTTGAAAGGAACAGCTCTGCGAGAGCTCTGGCTGACCAAAGGCCATTCCAGCAGCTACAAGTGGAGGAGTGGGGAATCAAACCTGCTTCTCCAAGATAAGAGAGCTCTGGATGACCCAAGGCCATACCAGCATCTGCAAGTGGAGGAGTGGGGAATCAAACGCAGATCTCCCAGAGAAGAGAGCTCTGGCTGATCAAGGCCATTCCAGCAGCTGCAAGTGGAGGAGTGGGGAATCCAACCCAGTTCACCCAGATAAGAGAGCTCTGGCTGACCCAAGGCCATTCCAGCAGGTGCAAGTGGAAGAGTGGGGAATCAAACCCGGTTCTCCCAGAGAAGAGAGCTATGGCTGACCCAAGGCCATTCCAGTAGCTGCAAGTGGAGGAGTGGGGAATCGAACCCGGTTCTCCCAGATAAGAGAGCTCTGGCTGACCCAAGGCCATTCCAGCAGCTGCAAGTGGAGGAGTGGGGAATCAAACCCAGTTCTCCCAGATAAGAGAGCTATGGTTGACCCAAGGCCATTCCAGCAGGTGCAAGTGGAGGAGTGGGGAATCAAACCCGGTTCTCCCAGATAAGAGTGCTATGGTGGACCGAAGGCCATTCCAGCAGGTGCAAGTGGAGGAGTGGGGTATCAAACTCAGTTCTCCCAGAGAAGAGAGCTATGGCTGACCCAAGACCATTCCAGCAGGTTCAAGAGGTGGAGTGGGGAATCAAACCTGGTTCTCCCAGATAAGAGATCTATGGCTTCCCCAAGGCCATTCCAGCAGCTGCAAGTGGAGGAGTGGGGAATCAAACCCGGTTCGCCCAGATAAGAGAGCTGTGGCTGACCCAAGGCCATTCCAGCAGCTGCAAGTGGAGGAGTGGCGAATCAAACCCGGTTCTCCCAGATAAGAGAGTTATGGCTGACCCAAGGCCATGCCAGCAGCTGCAAGTGGAGGAGTGGGGAATCAAACCTGGTTCTCCCAGAAAAAAGTCCGCACACTTAACCACTACGCCAAACTGGCCTGCCTGAAACAGGGAATCCATGGGGGGGGGGGGGGGTTAATATACCATGACAGGGAAGGCCTGGGTTCAAGTCCCCTCTCTGCCAGAACACTCACTGGCTAGTCACAAACTCTCACAGAGAAAAATTTCATATTGCGGCAGGTCCAGTCCATGTCTGCCAGGGCCATTTCAGAGGGATATTTAGCCATTTTAAAATTGGCAAAGGGGCTACGTGTTCATCGGGTCTGTGCAGTGTGGGCACCAGGCAATTTTGTTCTCCTCACCCCCAGCAAGGTACAGAGGACAAGATCACCTCGTTACAGTTTTGGTGTAGCGGTTAAGTGTGCAAACTCTTATCTGGCGGAACTGGGTTTGATTCAGGCCTAGGGTTGCCAAGCCCCAGGTGGGGGCAGGGGATCCCCTGGTTTGGAGGCCCTCCCCCCACTTCAGGGTCGTCAGAAAGCGGGGGGAGGGGAGGGAAATGCCCGCTGAGAGCTCTGTTATTTCCTAGGTAGATTTATTCCCATAGAAAATCATGGAGAATTGATCCACGGGTTTCTGGGCTCTGGGGGGGCTGTGCTTTGGGGTAGAGGCACCAAATTTTCAGTATAGCATCTAGTGCCTCTCCCCAAAACACTCCCCAAGTTTCAAAAAGATTGGACCAGGGGGTCCAATTCTATAAGCCCCAAAAGAAGGTGCCCCTATCCTTCATTATTTCCTGTGGAGGGAAGGAATTGAAAAGGTGTGCTGTCCCTTTAAATGTGATGGCCAGAACTCCCTTTGGAGTTCAATTATGCTTGTCACAGCCTCGATCTTGGCTCTGCCCCTAATGTCTCCTGGCTCCACCCCCAAAGTCTCACCCCATACACATACAGACACACACACACACACACATACACACAAACACACACACACACTGTGGCTAATAGCCTCTGATGGACCTCTGCTCCATATTTTTATCCAATCCCCTCTTGAAGCTGGCTATGCTTGTAGCCGCCACCACCTCCTGTGGCAGTGAATTCCACATGTTAATCACCCTTTGGGTGAAGAAGGACTTCCTTTTATCCATTTTAATCTGACTGCTCAGCAATTTCATTGACTGCCCACAAGTTCTTGCATTGTGAGAAAGGGAGAAAAGGACTTCTTTCTCTACTTTCTCCATCCCATGCATAATCTTGTAAACCTCTATCATGTCACCCCGCAGTCGACGTTTCTCCAAGCTCAAGAGCCCCAAGCGTTTTAACCTTTCTTCATAGGGAAAGTGTCCCAAACCTTTAATCATTCTAGTAGCCCTTTTCTGCACTTTTTCCAATGCTATAATATCCTTTTTGAGGTGTGGTGACCAGAATTGCACACAGTATTCCAAATGAGACCTCACCATCGAGGGGATTGGCAACCCTATCCCAGAAACTCAAATAGGGTATGGGGTGGGAGAGGAATGCTGTGAGACAGAGAAAACCCAGAAGGTGGGTAATTGCAGAATGAGGTCAGCAGCGGAAACTAAAAAAAGAAAAGAAAGGCCCTTTCAGTTGGGAAGGGGGAGAGAGCAGGGGCTCCAGGGACTGTCTGGAAGTGACTTCAAAACGCAGCAGCTTTCTTCCCCGTTTTCCTTACGCTGGACAAACTTTTCCCCTCCCTTTTCCCACAGACTGACCAGCAAACTTGGAGACCACAACATGGAATTAGAGGCTGAATTCTCACCCACGAATCTGCAGATTAAACCATACCTATCAAACAATAACAGAGGCCCCTTCTCCTCTTTCTCTCATGCCTTAATTCATATCCCACCCTATACTCTGAAACTCAAAAGTCTCAGAGAGGTTACAAACTCCTTTACCTTCCCCTCCCCCCACAACAGACACCCTATGAACATAAGAGAAGCCATGTTGGATCAGGCCAATGGCCCCTCCAGTCCAACACTCTGTGTCACATAAGAACATAAGGGAAGCCCTGTTGGATCAGGCCAATGGCCCATCCAGTCCAACACTCTGTGTCACATAAGAACATAAGAGAAGCCCTGTTGGATCAGGCCAATGGCCCATCCAGTCCAACACTCTGTGTCACAGAAGAACATAAGAGAAGCCCTGTTGGATCAGGCCAATGGCCCATCCAGTCCAACACTCTGTGTCACAGAAGAACATAAGAGAAGCCATGTTGGATCAAGCCAATGGCCCATCCAGTCCAACACCCTGTGTTACATAAGAACATAAGAGAAGCCATGTTGGATCAGGCCAATGACCCCTCCAGTCCAACACTCTGTGTCACAGAAGAACATAAGAGAAGCCATGTTGGATCAGGCCAATGGCCCATCCAGTCCAACACTCTGTCACACAGTGGCCAAAAAAATTATATATATACATATACATACACACACACACATACATATATATATATATACACACTGTGGCTAATAGCCACTGATGGACCTCTGCTCCATATTTTTATCTAACCCCCTCTTGAATCTGTCTATGCTTGTAGCCGCCACCATTTTAACCCGACTGCTCAGCAATTTCATCGAATGCCCACGAGTTCTTGTATTGTGAGAAAGGGAGAAAAGTACTTCTTTCTCTACTTTCTCCATCCCATGCATAATCTTGTAAACCTCTCTCATGTCACCCCGCAGTCGACGTTTCTCCAAGCTAAAGAGTCCCAAGCGTTTTAACCTTTCTTCATAGGGAAAGTGTTCCAACCCTTTAATCATTCTAGTTGCCCTTTTCTGGACTTTTTCCAATGCTATAATATCCTTTTTTGAGGTGCGGTGACCAGAATTGCACACAGTATTCCAAATGAGACCGCGCCATCAATTTATACTGGGGCATTATGATACTGCGAGGTAGGTGGAGCTGAGAGAGCTCTCCCAGAAGTTGCCATTTCAAGGATAACTCCTATGAGAGCTCTGGCTGACCAAAGGCCATTCCAGCAGCTGCAAGTGAAGACTGGGGAATCAAACCTGGAAGATGAAATGGCTTCTTCCTAGGCCATCTACAGGAAACCAGAGAATCTTACATAGTTTTTCCTTCGATTCGCCCCCCCCCTCCATTTTTATTTCTTTATCAAATTTATCTCCTGTTCCCTCTCCACCAATTGGAACTTAAAGTGGGCAGCAGCCTAGAAATACACCTGATTTAAAACAAAAACAATTACAAGGATAAGACACACTTTAAGATATAAAACAATTTAAAATATATCCCCCTTCAAATCTATCCACCCTCCACCAGGGTAGGATGCATGGAAGGTAAAGACGCAGCTGACGCATACAGCTGCCTGCCGGATCACAATTATTTGTTGTGCTACAGACACAAGCTGCCAGCTTCGTAGCGCAGAGATTCGAACCCGGGCCTCCCCTTTCCTAGTCAGACACACTAGCCATTCTATCATACTACTCCACACTGGCTCTCAGTTCTAGGGAAAACCCAATCTCAAGGACACCCTATGTGTGTATGCTACGGTTGCCGATCTCCAGGTAGGGCCCAGAGATCTCCTGGAATTATAACTGATCTCCAGACAACAGAAATTAGTTGTCCTGGAGAAAACATCAAGTTTAGAGGGTAGGATTTAATGCATTATATAGAAGAAGATGAAGAAGATATTGGATTCCCGCCCTCCACTCCGAAAAGTCTCAGAGCGGCTCAAAATCTCCTTTCCCTTCCTCCCCCACAACAGACACCCTGTGAAGTAGATGAAGAGATTGGATTTATATCCCGTCCTCCATTCCCAAGAGTCTCAGAGCGGCTCACAATCTCCTTTCCCTTCCTCCCCCACAACAGACACCCTGTGAGGTAGATGAAGATATTGGATTTATATCCCGCCCTCCACTCAGAAGAGTCTCAGAGTGGCTCACAATCTCCTTTCCCTTCCTCCCCCACAACAGACACCCTGTGAGGTAGATGAAGAGATTGGATTTATATCCCGCCCTCCACTCCGAAGAGTCTCAAAGCGGCTCACAATCTCCTTTCCCTTCCTCCCCCACAACAGACACCCTGTGAGGTAGATGAAGATATTGGATTTATATCCCGCCCTCCACTCCGAAGAGTCTCAGAGCAGCTCACAACCTCCTTTCCCTTCCTCCCTCACAACAGACACCCTGTGAGGTGGGTGGGGTTGGAGAGGACTCTCACAGGAGCTGCCCTTTCAAAAACAGAGTCTCAGAGCGGCCTACAATTTCCTTTAGCTTCCTCCCCCACAACAGACGCCCTGCGTGGCAGGTGGGGCTGAGAGAGCTCTCCCAGAAGCTGCCCTTTCAAGGACAACTCCTGCCAGAGCTATGGCTGACCCAAGGCCATTCTAGCAGCTGTAAGTGGAGGAGTGGGGAATCAAAACCGGTTCTCCCAGATAAGAGTCCGCACACTTACGCACTACACCAAACTGGCTCTCCCTGCTGAGGTCCCAAACACCCCCCTTCCCAAAATCCATCCCCAAATCTTCAAGAATTTTGAAATTCTGAGTTAGAAACCCTAATACACACACACACACACAATGCACCCATACACCCTTCTTATTGTGGAACCCTACTTTGGCAGCCATGGAAACTTTTCTCCGAAGAACTTCCAACTCTTGTGCATACCAGTCAAATGTCCCAGTTGGGAAGGAAGTTCCATACCACTGCGCACAAATCTACAACACGATTTTGCCTCCCCCCTCCCCAGCCACTGTTCAAACAAAAGCCCCAAATCTCTTTCCAAAGGGAGGTGAGGCCATTTCCAAAGCCTCCTCTTTGCAGGAGGCAAAACGGCAGGTTTAAAAACTTGCAAAGTGAGTTTTGCTCTTTCACAGAAGCTGGAAAATGTGACGGTCTTGAAGGCAAGTGTTCCCTCTAAACTAAGTCAGCATGAGCTAGCGCACAGATTTTCAGCCTCCAGCTCACACACGTCTTAGCTCGGAGGAAAAAAAAAAAACCCAGAGCACGATAATTTATGCAGTAGATCCCAACTTTGATGCCAGTCACTCACAAAGCAGAATTTTTGCTCACAAGACTCTGCAGCTGAGAGGAAACACTGCTTGAAGGTGCCACTGGACATGAATTCAGTTTAAAAAGACAGCCGGATAAACAGCCTAACCAGCCGGTTGGGGGGCGGGAAGCAGACCAAACAAAGCCTTCTCTTCTTCTCTCAATTTGCAAAAGCCCTTTTGGCTAATCCTCCTTTCTTTGCAAACTTCGGAAGAGGCGTGCACGCGCAGGGGAAGCTTAGACCCCAAAGGAAACTCTGCTGGTTTTTTAAAGTGTCACTGGACTCAAACTTCGTGTAGGATCCCTGCAAGAGTTCAGAAGAACTCCCCCACTCACCTGTGGAAGATGGAGACGGCGCCCACATGCCCCCATGCTGCAGCTTGACTTGTCCTCACAACAGATGCGACACAAACCCTGTTCCCCCACGACAGTCGAGCACCTTCACGTCCACAGGCTTCTTTGGGAAACTGCCTCTGCGTCTTCTCTCTTCTCTCTCTTTCTCTCCCTGCCACCTCCTGGACAAACCAACGCTAAGATGTGGAGGGGAGGGGGAACCAACTCTGGACTGCTTTTCTTCTTCTTCTCGCGCACGGCACTTCCTGATCTGAACTTCCTGAAAGCCCAAGACCTTAAAAAAGAGAGAGGGGAGGAAGCCACCCAGCAGCCAGGCTGAAACTTCCTCCCCCGATACGCTAAGAAAATTACTATTCAAAGCGCGAAGTCCTATTTGCACAAAAGGAAGGGGGGGATTCTCGGAGTTGAACAAAGACAGGGTCCAGGCAATGCCAAAGGTACCCAGACGGGGAAGCACTGAGGCTTTCTCTGTCCCCTGGTGGCAGGAGAGCTCTCATAGGGCGGGCTTCTGGGGCTGTTATTTCTATATTCTTAGAATCCTAGAATCATAGAGTTGGAAGGGACCTCCGGGGTCATCTAGTCCAAGCCCCTGCACAATGGAGGAAACTCACAAACACCTCCCCCTAAATTCACAGGATCTTCATTGCTGTCAGATGGCCGTCTAGCCTCTGTTGAAAAACCTCCAAGGAAGGAGAATCACAGAATCACAGAGTTGGAAGGGACCTCTAGGGTCATCTAGTCCAACCCCCTGCACAATGCAGGAAACTCACAAACACCTCCCCCTAAATACACACGATCTTCATTGCTGTCAGATGGCCGTCTAGACTCTGTTGAAAAACCTCCAAGGAAGGAGAATCCTAGAATCACAGAGTTGGAAGGGACCTCCAGGGTCATCTAGTCCAACCCACTGCACAATGCAGGAAACTCACAAACCCCTCCCCCTAAATTCACAGGCTCTGCATTGCTGTCAGATGGCCGTCTAGCCTCTGTTGAAGAACCTCCAAGGAAGGAGAATCATAGAATCACAGAGTTGGAAGGGACCTCCAGGGTCATCTAGTCCAACCCCCTGCACAATGCAGGAAACTCACAAACACCGCCCCCCTAAATTCACAGGATCCTCATTGCTGTCAGATGGCCAGTTAGCCTCTGTAGAAAAAACTCCAAGGAAGGAGAACCCACCACCTCCTGAGGAAGCCTGTTCCACTGAGGAACCACTCTAACGGTCAGGAAGTTCTTCCTAATGTTGAGCCGGAAACTCTTTTGATTTAATTTCAACCCATTGGTTCTGGTCCTACCTTCTGGGGCCACAGAAAACAATTCCACCCCATCCTCTAGAGGACAGCCCTTCAAGGACTTGAAGATGGTGATCCTATCACCTCTCACCCGCCTCCTCTCCAGGCTAAACATGCCCAGCACCTTCAACCTTTCTTGCCATTACTATTTACACAGAAAGAGATGGCTATATATGAACATATGAAGCTGCCTTCTACTGAATCAGACTCCCCTGGGTCCATCAAAGTCAGTCTTGTCTGCTCAGACTGGCAGCGGCTCTTCAGGGTCTCCAGCTGAGGCTTTCCACGCCTGTTTGCCTGGACCCTTTTTAGTTGGAGATGCCGGGGATCACACCTGAGACCTTCTGCTTCCCAAGCAGATGCTCTACCACTCTGAGGTTCTTCAAGCCTACTTGCCTGGACCCTTTTTAGTTGGAGATGTTGGGGACTGAACCTGGGACCTTCTGCTTACCAAGCAGATGCTCCACCCACTGAGCCACAGCCCCATTCATGGCTCTCCAGGGTCTCATGCTGCGGTTTTTCACACCTACTTGCCTGGATCCTTTCTAGTTGGAGATGCCGGGGATTGAACCTGGGACCTTCTGCTTCCCAAGCAGATGCTCTACCACTGAGCCACCGTCCCTCCACAGAAAAGTGATATTGTAACAAAAGGGGGGAAAAACTGTACAAAAGTAACAACAGTTGATCCAAGTCTTGACTTGCTGCTCTACATCTTGAAACAAACAATTTGTTATCAATATTATTGACAGGAAAACACTCCACCCTAGATGCCAGATTTTAACAACACAGGCAAAATTTCAATAGAAGGCTGATGTTACAGCAGCAGCATCAGCAGCAATGGATTGCCTGGGTAACTATCCATTTCATTCGAGTTCTTCAGGCTTCCTGTACACTAGGCAAAGCCTTGAATTCAGTAATGGAATGCCCAGTATTTCCTTCAAATTTATATGTAGGCCCTCTCCAGCTTTTGCAATTGTTGTAGAGTTGGAGCCTCAGAGACCCACAGGCTTCCATTAGTGGTTACCCCTGGTCAGCTTCAAAATGTCTCTGCACTAAGCATAAATTTGAAGGAAATACTGGGCATTCCATTATTAAATATAAATTCAATATAAAATATAAATTTTAATATAAATTTGACGTCGCTGGTGCAATGATATCACTTGCGAGTGACGTCTTGGTGCCGCGCACGCATACAGCGAACCAACCCTACTTCCAGAGCCTCAGATACCCACAGAACAAACAGAGAGCCAGTTTGGTGTAGTGGTTAAGTGTGTGGACTCTTATCTGGGAGAACCGGGTTTGATTCCCCACTCCTCCACTTGCACCTGCTGGAATGGCCTTGGGTCAGCCAGAGCTCTCTTCTCTGGGAGAACCGGGTTTGATTCCCCACTCCTCCACTTGCACCTGCTGGAATGGCCTTGGGTCAGCCAGAGTTCTCTTATCTGGGAGAACCGGGTTTGATTCCCCACTCCTCCACTTGCACCTGCTGGAATGGCCTTGGGTCAGCCAGAGCTCTCTTCTCTGGGAGAACCGGGTTTGATTCCCCACTCCTCCACTTGCACCTGCTGGAATGGCCTTGGGTCAGCCAGAGTTCTCTTATCTGGGAGAACCGGGTTTGATTCCCCACTCCTCCACTTGCACCTGCTGGAATGGCCTTGGGTCAGCCAGAGCTCTCTTATCTGGGAGAACCGGGTTTGATTCCCCACTCCTCCACTTGCACCTGCTGGAATGGCCTTGGGTCAGCCAGAGCTCTCTTATCTGGGAGAACCAGGTTTGATTCCCCACTCCTCCACTTGCACCTGCTGGAATGGCCTTGGGTCAGCCACAGCTCCTGCAGAGCTGTCCTTGAAAGGACAGCTTCTGTCAGAGCTCTCTCAGCCCCACCCACTTCACAGGGTGTCTGATGTGGGGGGGAGAAGATAAAGGAGATTGCGAGCAGCTCTAAGAATCTGAGAGGAGGCCAGGATATAAATCCAATATCTTCATCTACCTCACAGGGTGTCTGTTGTGGGGGAGGATGGGAAAGGAGATTGTGAGCCCCTCTGAGACTCTTCAGAGTGGAGGGCGGGATATAAATCCAATATCTTCATCTACCTCACAGGGTGTCTGTTGTGGGGCGGGAGGGAAAGGAGATTGTGAGCCACTCTGAGACTCTTCGGAGTGGAGGGCGGGATATAAATCCACTATCTTCATCTACCTCACAGGGTGTCTGTTTTTGGGGAGGAAGGTAAAGGAGATTGTCAGCCCCTCTGAGACTCTTCGGAGTGGAGGGCGGGATATACATCCAATATCTTCATCTACCTCACAGGGTGTCTGTTGTGGGGGAGGAAGGGAAAGGAGATTGTGAGCCGCTCAGAGACTCTTCAGAGTGGAGGGCGGGATATAAATCCAATATCTTCATCTACCTCACAGGGTGTCTGTTGTGGAGGAGGAAGGGAAAGGAGATTGTGAGCCGCTCTGAGACTCTTCAGAGTGGAGGGCGGGATATAAATCCAATATCTTCATCTACCTCACAGGGTGTCTGTTGTGGGGCGGGAGGGAAAGGAGATTGTGAGCCACTCTGAGACTCTTCGGAGTGGAGGGCGGGATGTAAATCCAATATCTTCATCTACCTCACAGGGTGTCTGTTGTGGGGGAGGAAGGGAAAGGAGATTGTGAGCCGCTCAGAGACTCTTCAGAGTGGAGGGCGGGATATAAATCCAATATCTTCATCTACCTCACAGGGTGTCTGTTGTGGAGGAGGAAGGGAAAGGAGATTGTGAGCCGCTCTGAGACTCTTCAGAGTGGAGGGCGGGATATAAATCCAATATCTTCATCTACCTCACAGGGTGTCTGTTGTGGGGCGGGAGGGAAAGGAGATTGTGAGCCACTCTGAGACTCTTCGGAGTGGAGGGCGCGATGTAAATCCAATATCTTCATCTACCTCACAGGGTGTCTGTTGTGGGGGAGGAAGGGAAAGGAGATTGTGAGCCGCTCTGAGACTCTTCGGAGTGGAGGGCGGGATATAAATCCAATATCTTCATCTACCTCACAGGGTGTCTGTTGTGGGGGAGGAAGGGAAAGGAGATTGTGAGCCCCTCTGAGACTCTTCGGAATGGAGGGCGGGATATAAATGCAGTATCTTCATCTACCTCACAGGGTGTCTGTTGTGGGGGAGATGGGAATGGAGATTGTGAGCCGATCTGAGACTCTTTGGAGTGGAGGGTGGGATATAAATACAATATCTTCATCTACCTCACAGGGTGTCTGCTGTGGGGGGAGAAGATAAAGGAGATTGCGAGCAGCTCTGAGACTCTGAGTGGAGGGCGGGATATAAATCCAATATCTTCTTCTCCATTACACCCTTTGGAGACTGGTCTCCATAGGGAATAATGGAGTGCCCAGGGGATGTTTCCACCCCACCCTCCAGTTTCAGATAACCCTGAAGTGGGGAGAGGGCCCCCAAACTGGGGGATCTCCTGCCCCCAATTTGGGATTGGCAACCCTACATCCAACTCCCTGAATTTATTTAATTAGATGCATTTTCATTCCACCGCCCGCAACAAGTTAACCAAGCAGCGTACAGATTAAACATGTATAATCTAGCTAGGAGTTTGTATCAATAATAAAACCCAATGCCAGCACAAACTATAAAACCTAAGGACAGATAATACCAGCAGCGTGTAGACGAACATGTATAGTCTTGCTAAGAAGTTTATATAAACAATAAAATGCAATGCCAGGACAAACGATTATGCCAGAGGTTAATTAAAAAAAAAATACACACAGAACAGCAGGAGTCTCAAAGGCAGCCGTAATGGAATGAAAAACAGGAACTCTACAAGTGCAAGGGACTAAATTATGCATGGGAGAGAGAAGGTCGAAAAAGATGGACTTTTCTTTCTCTTTTCTTTTTTAAAGGTGCCTTCTCATACGAGAACCGGTGGGCACTCCTTTCTCACAATACCAGAACTCGGGGGGACTCCATGAAATGGCTGAGCAGCCGGCTTAGAAGGGGTAAAAGGAAGTCCTTCTTCACCCAAAGGGTGATTAACATGTGGAACTCACTGCCACAGGAGGTGGTGGCGGCTACAAGCATAGCCAGCTTCAAGAGCGGATTGGATCAACATATGGAGCAGAGGTTCATCAGCGGCTATTAGCCACAGGATATTGATGGAACTCCCTATCTGGGGCAGGGATCTGTATTCTTGGTGCTTGGGTGGGGGGGATTACAGTGGGAGGGCTTCTAGTGTCCTGGCCCCACTGATGGACCTCCTGATGGCACCTGGGTCTTTTGACCACTGTGTGACGCAGAGTGTTGGACTGGAGGACTGCACTGTTAGACTGGAGGGGCCATTGGCCAGATCCAACATGGCTTCTCTTATGTTCTTATGTCTGGGGCAGTGGTGCTCTGTATTCTTGGTGCTTACGGGGGCACAGTGGGAGGGGCTTCTAGTGTCCTGGCCCCACTGATGGACTTCCTGACGGCGCCTTGTATATTTGGCCACTGTGTGACACAGAGTGTAGGACTGGAGGGGCCATTGGTCTGATCCAACATGGTTTCTCTTATGTTCTTATGTCTGGGGCAGTGATGCTCTGTATTCTTGGTGCTTACGGGGGCACAGTGGGAGGGGCTTCTAGTGTCCTGGCCCCACTGATGGACTTCCTGACGGCACCTTGTATATTTGGCCACTGTGTGACACAGAGTGTAGGACTGGAGGGGCCATTGGTCTGATCCAACATGGATTCTCTTATGTTCTTATGTCTGGGGCAGTGATGCTCTGTAGTCTTGGTGCTTGGGCGGGGGACACAGTGGGAGGGCTTCTAGCATCCTGGACCCACGGAGGGACCTCCTGACGGCACCTGGTTTATTTGGCCACTGTGTGATATCTTCTTCTTCTTCTTCTTATGTGACACAGAGTGTTCGACTGGAGGGGCCATTGGCCTGATCCAACATGGCTTCTCTTATGTTCTTATGTGACACAGAGTGTTGGACTGGAGGGGCCATTGCCCTGATCCAACAGGGCTTCTCTTATGTTCTTATGTGACACAGAGTGTCGGACTGGATGGGCCACTGGCCTGATCCAACAGGGCTTCTCTTATGTTCTTATGTGACACAGAGTGTTGGACTGGAGGGGCCACTGGCCTGATCCAACAGGGCTTCTCTTATGTTCTTATGTGACACAGAGTGTGGGACTGGAGGGGCCACTGGCCTGATCCAACAGGGCTTCTCTTATGTTCTTATGTGACACAGAGTGTTGGACTGGAGGGGCCACTGGCCTGATCCAACAGGGCTTCTCTTATGTTCTTATGTGACACAGAGTGTGGGACTGGAGGGGCCACTGGCCTGATCCAACAGGGCTTCTCTTATGTTCTTATGTGACACAGAGTGTGGGACTGGAGGGGCCATTGGCCTGATCCAACAGGGCTTCTCTTATGTTCTTATGTGACACAGAGTGTTGGACTGGAGGGGCCACTGGCCTGATCCAACAGGGCTTCTCTTATGTTCTTATATGACACAGAGTGTTGGACTGGAGGAGTCATTGGCCTGATCCATCAGGACTTCTCTTATGTTCTTATGTGACACAGAGTGTTGGACTGGAGGGGCCATTGACCTGTTCCAACATGGCCTCTCTTATGTTTTTACATAAGGCGGTAAACAGTCCCCACAGAGGCCAGCTGCTGGGCACCGGGAGACAGGGGCAAAGCCTCAGAGCTGAGAAGGAGAGCTGAGGGTCCCAATCCTCTCAGTGGGGAATCCCTAAATTGATCAGGTGGTGCCAGCTACTCAAAAGAAAAGACCCTCTGGGGAGTTGGGAAGCTGTAGAAAGGCAGGGTGGAAGAAGGTAGGCATGTTCTGCTACGGCATTTTGTATTGAATGTCCCCAGGGGTGTCAAACACGCAGTCCAGGGGCTGCATCAGGCTCCCAGAGGGCTCCTATCAAATCCCTAAGCAACCGGCTGTCGTCTGCTTCCTTCTCCCTCTCTTTTGCTTCCTTCTGCATCACAGCTTGCTTTGCCAGGCTTGCTCAATCGCACAGGAGCTACAGAGCAAAACCTCTGCTTTCTCCATTGGCAGAGGCTCCTCCCTTGGGAAGGAAGGGGGGAGAGAGAGCTTGCTTTGCCAGGCTCTCTCAATCGCACAGCAGAGCTACTGAGCCAAGCCTCTGTTTCCTTCTATTGGCTGAGGCTCCTCCCCCTCCTAGTCCCCTAGGGAAGAGTCAGAGCTTCCTTTGCCCAGTTCCCTGGATCCCATGGGAGAGATTCAAAGAAAGCACCTTTAAGAGCAAAAAGTACTAATGCCTTAAGCATGCTTCATTTTAAACTTTTAAAAAATCTTTGCATTTGTCTGTGTTCTTTATAAAGTTTATATCTCTGCTACCTGGCATGACATTTTATGACACACAAGGCCCGGCCCAGCAAGGTCTCATTTATGTCACAGAATCATAGAGTTGGAAGGGACATCCAGGGTCATCAAGTCCAACCCCCTGCACAATGCAGGAAACTCACAAACACCTTCCCCTAAATTCACAGGATCCTCATTGCTGTCAGATGGCCATCTAACCTCTGTTGAAAAACCTCCACGGAAGGAGAGCCCACCACCTCCCAAGGAAGCCTGTTCCACTGAAGAACCACTCTAATGGTCGGAAGTTCTTCTTAATAGAATCATAGAGTTGGAAGGGACCTCCGGGGTAATCTAGTCCAACCCCCTGCACGATGCAGGAAACTCACAAACACCTCCCCCTAAAGTCACAGGATCCTCATTGCTGTCAGATGGCCTTCTAACCTTTGTTGAAAAACCTCCAAGGAAAGAGAGCCCACCACCTCCTAAGGAAGCCTGTTCCACTGAGGATTCGCTCTAAAATGGTCAGGAAGTTCTTCCTCATGTTGAGCCGGAAACACTTTTGATTTAATTTCAACCCATTGGTTCTGGTCCTACCTTCCGGGGCCACAGAAAACAATTCCACACCATCCAGTCTATAGGACAGCCCTTCAAGGCCTTGAAGATGGTGATCCCATCACCTCTCAGCTGCCTCCTCTCCAGGCTAAACATCCACAGCTCCTTCAACCTTTCCTCATAGGACTTGGTCTCCAGACCCCTCACCATCTTCGTCACCCTCCTCTGGACCCGTTCCAGCTTGTCTAGATCCTTCTTAAAATGTGGTGCCCAAAACGGAACACAAGACTCCAGGTGAGGTCTTACCAAAGCAGAGTAAAGCGATACCATCACATCACATGACCGGGACACGAGACTTCCGTTGATGCAGCCCAAGATTGCATTTGCCTTTTTAGCCACCGCATCACACTGCTCACTCATGTTCAGCGTACGATCCACTAAGACCCTGTCAAATCCGGCCGTCATAACAAATGAGTTCCATACTCCTGCTTTAACAGGAAATGCTGGGATGCAGTTTGGGGGGGGGGCGGTTTACCCAGCAGAGGCTCTGCCACTGAGTTTGGGTTGCCAGCTCTGGGTTGGGACAGTCCTGGAGATTTGGGGGTGAGCTGGGTTTGGGGAGCAGAGGGACCTCAGCAGGGGACACAAGCCCATAGAGCCCCTCCACCCCTCCAAAGCAATCGTTTTCTCCGGGGGAACTGATCTCTTACGGCTGCGTTGGAAAATGCCTGGAGTCTTTGCAGGTGGATCCGGAATACGGTTGCCAAGTCCAATTCAAGAAATATCTGGGGACTTTGGGGGATGGAGCTAGGAGACATTGGGGTGGAGCCGGGAGACATTGGGGGTGGAGTCAGGAGCAAGGGTGTGGCAAGCATAACTGAACTCCAGAGGGAGTTCTGGCCATCACATTTAAAGGCACCACACACCTTTTAAATGCTTTCCCTCCCTTTGGAATGATGAGGGATAGGGGTGCCTTCTTTTGGTGCTCACAGAATGGGACTAGGCTTCCCAACCCCAACCCCACCCCCGCCCTCGCGGGGGACCCTCGAATTTGCGGCCTCCTCCCCCGCTCTCCAAAAATCCGGAAGCGGGGGTGGGGGGGGAACATACGTGTACGCATCATGTTGTTGTAGAGCTCCTGATCCCTTTGTAAAATGTGTGCCCCTTTAAGGCTGCGCAGGAAACAGGAAGGGCTTCATTGGAAAGGGTCAGTAAGTTTCCATGGAGAACGGCCCCTCCCTTTCTTTTGCTTGCGTTTTCACAGCAAGTGAAGTTCTGCAGGAAGAAGACGCAGTAAGTATTTGTGTGTGAGAGAGAGGGAGAGGGCAGGGGATCCCCTGGCTTGGAGGCCCTCCCCCCCTTTAGAAAGTGTGGGGGGGGAGGGAAAGGTCTACTGGGCACTCTATTATTCCCTATGGAGAACGATTCCCATAGGGAATAATAGGGAATTGATCCATGGGTATTGGAGGCTCTGGGGGGCTATTTTTTGAGGTAGAGGCACCAAATTTTCAGTATAGCATCTAGTGCCTCTCCCCAAAATACCCCCCAAGTTTCAAAACGATTGGACCAGAGGGTCCAATTCTATGAGCCCCAAAAGATGGTGCCCCTATCCTGAATTATTTCCTATGGAAGAAAGGCATTTAAAAAGGCGTGCTGTCCCTTTAAATGGGATGGCCAGAACTCCCTTGGAGTTCAATTATGCTTGTCACACCCTTGTTCCTGGCTCCACCCCCAATGTCTCCTGGCTCCAGCCCCAAAGTCTCCTGGCTCCGCCCCCAAAGTCCCCAGATTTTTCTTTAATTGGACTTGGCAACCCTAATTGGAACCCCCTGAAAATGTGGTGCCTCTACCTCAAAAAAAAGAGCCCTCAGAGCCCCAGATACTCACAGATCAATTCTCCATTATCCCTTATGGGAATCTGTCTCCATAGAGTATAATGGAGTGCCCAGCAGACATTTCCCTCCCCTCCCCCACCCACCCCCCACTTCCTGATGACCCTGAAGCAGGAGGAGGGCCTCCAAACCGAGGGATCCCCTGCCCCCACCTGGGGATTGGCAACCCTAGGCCCACTGCACACGTTTTGTTTTGTTTTTTCCATTTAGGTCTGAAGGGAGCAGAACAACTTTTTAATCCAGGGCACCTTTAAGACCAACAGAAGTTTATTCCAGGTGTGAATAATAACTTTTCATAAACTTCTGTTGGTCTTAAAGGTGCCTTTGTTACCCCCGGGCCCCGCAGAGCCTAGTAAACGGAATGCAATAGCAGTCAGCAAAATTGTTCTGTATCTTTAAGTCCCTATGCATGCTGGGAACTGTAGTCCTATGTCAGATGCTCACAGATGGGCCTCCCCATTGGTTCAGATAAGCTTCTTTTCGTGCAACTTTCTTGCCTGGGAAAAGCAGCTTCCTTTTGCTTTGTTCGAAGTTGACCAGCAGCAAGGGAGAGGCATGGAGTTAATCTTTCCCTACAATTAATCTGATATCTTCCGGATCAGGCATGGCCAAACTTACTTTATGTAACAGCCGCATAGAATAAGTGTCAGACATTTCAAAGCCCCCAAGACATGAACATCAGATGTTTGAGAGCCCACAAGACCAGGATGGAAACAGGGAGGGAGGAAAATAGATGGTGGTAGGGAGAAGGGAGGCAGAGGCAGAAAGAAAGCAACTTGAACTTCAAATGCATTCTCCAAACTGCTGGCTGCCTTGGCTTGAAGAAGAAGAAGATATTGGATTTATATCCCGCCCTCCACTCCGAAGAGTCTCAGACCGGCTCACAATCTCCTTTCCCTTCCCCCCCACAACAGGCATCCTGTGAGGTAGATGAAGATACTTGATTTATATCCCGCCCTCCACTCCAAAGAGTCTCAGAGCGACTCACAATCTCCTTTCCCTTCCTCCCCCACAACAGACACCCTGTGAGGTGGGTGGGGCTGGAGAGGGCTCTCACAGCAGCTGCCCTTTCAAGGACAACCTCTGCCAGAGCTCTGGCTGACCCAAGGCCATTCCAGCAGGTGCAAGTGGAAGAGTGGGGAATCAAACCCGGTTCTCCCAGATAAGAGTCCGCACACTTAACCACTACACCAAACTAGCTCTCTTGGAGAAGTGATTTAAAGAGACAAATGGCTCCTTCAAGCCAGCTTTGAGAGCCACACCATATATATAAAAGAACATATGTAGCTCCCGAACCACAGTCTAGCCACCCTGTTTGGATCCACCGGGAGTATGAGCTTCCTTATTCACCAGCAGCCCTAATGTGAATTACTGAATCTTGGAAGCATGGAGATTGTTAAATACTAGGCTTGCCAATCCCCAGGTCCCAGCAGGGGTTCTTCCGCTTTCCCAGGCTCCTTCCCGCCCCCAATCAGCTGGCTAGAGGGGGAAGCCCCGCCCCCCAGAGGACCATGTGACTTTCCACCTCTGGAGGCTTCAGTCTCAGATTTGAACAGCTTCCTCTTGGGATGGGCTGTCTGTGTTACTTGGAAGAAGTTGGCAGCAACTCGTGAATAGAGAGGCCAATCCCTCACTTCAGAGTCGCCAGAAACAGGGAGGGGGGAACGTCTGCTGAGCTCTTCATTATTCCCTCTGTGGAGATCGATTCTCATAGGGTATAACGGGGAATTGATCTGGAGGTTTCGAGGGCACTGTGGGAGCTGTTTTTTGAGGTAGAGGCACCAAATTTTCAGCATAGCATCTAGTGCCTCTCCCCAAAGTACCCCCGAGGTTTCAAAACAATTGGACCAGGGGGTCCAATTCTATGAGCCCAAAAGCAGGTGCCCCTATCCTTCATTATTTCATATGGAAGGAAGACTTTTAAAAAGGTGTGCTGTCCCTTTAAATGTGATAGCCAGAACTCCCTTGGAGTTCAATTATGCTTGTCACACCCTTGTTCCTGACTCCGGCCCAATGTCTCCTGGCTCCACCCCCAAAGTCCCCAGATATTTCTTGAATTGGACTTGGCAACCCTTGGCAAACCCTGGATCGAGGCGGCGTTGCGGTGCTGATGCTGTTAGATCTGTCGGCTGCATTTGATACAGTCGACCATCGGCTACTGACGCGCCGCCTCGCCGACATTGGGGTTGAGGGGTTGGCCTTGCAATGGCTTTCCTTTCTCCTGGGTCGGGGACAGAGGGTGGCTATTGGGGGTGAGCGGTCCCGGAGGCGCACACTGGATTGTGGGGTGCCTCAGGGAGCAGTGCTCTCCCCGATGTTGTTCAACATCTATATGCGCCCCCTTGCCCAGATTGCCCGGCGGTTTGGGCTGGGTTGCCATCAATATGCAGATGACACCCAGCTCTATCTACTAATGGACGGCTGGCCCGACTCCGCTCCAGGGAATCTTACAGGCTGTTGCGACATAGCTCAGGCTGAGTGGGCTGAAGTTGAACCCAGCGAAGACAGAGGACCTTTGCGTGGGTCGTGGCGCTCTGGGAAGGGAAATAGCTCTCTCGGCCTTCGATGGTGCGCTATTGAAACCAGCGCACCGGGTAAAGAGCCTGGGTGTTTTACTGGAGCCTTCATTGTCGATGGAGGCCCAGATAGCAGCCACTGCCAAGTCAGCATTCTTCCATCTGAAGTGGGCAAGGCAGTTGGCCCCTTTCCTTGAGCGCCGGGACCTCGCAACAGTGATCCACGCAATGGTCACCTCAAGACTAGACTACTGTAATGCCCTCTACTTGGGGCTACCTCTGTGCCGGACTCGGAGACTGCAGCTAGTGCAGAACGCGGCGGCCAGGCTGTTGTTGGGACTCCCAAAACGGGAACATATACGGCCGGGGCTACGTGAACTGCACTGGCTGCCAATTATATACCGGGTCCAGTACAAAGTGTTGGTCATTACCTTTAAAGCCTTATATGGCCGAGGACCTGCCTACCTGAGGGACCGTCTTTCCCCGTATGAACCCCAGAGAGCACTGAGGTCAGTCGGGAAAAATCTAATGACCATCCCTGGGCCGAAGGAGATTAAATATCAGAATACTAGAGCACGGGCATTCTCAATCGCGGCCCCTACCCTGTGGAACCGACTCCCCGAGGAGGTGCGGGCCCTGCGGAACCTTGACCAGTTCCACAGGCCTGCAAGACCGCCCTTTTTAAACTTGCACACTTGGACTGCTAAGAAGATCGGTAATTAAGGATCCGCCAATGCGGGTTGAAGATCTATACCGCTGAATAACTGTACTTATTGGATTGGTTTTAATGTTATTAAGTTTAATGTTTTAATGTTTTATATTGTTAAATCTAAAGGCTTTTATCTACTATCGTATGTTTTTATAAAATGTTGTTAGCCGCCCTGAGCCTGCCGAGGTGGGGAGGGCGGGATATAAATAAAATTTATTATTATTATTATTATTATTATTATTATTATTATTATTATTATTATTATTATTATTATTAAATACTGGGTTTGATGCACTGGAGTTCGAACAGGAACATGCTTTATTGGTAACTACATACTAAGACAAAATGGCAGGGCCGCTACCCCGCTTATATTCATGCAAACGAAACACACACACACACACACACACACCCTGGTTCCCATGCCAAATCACCAGTTTGGTGTAGCGGTGAAGTGCGCAGGCTCTTATCTGGGAGAACCGGCTTTGATTCCCCACTCCTCCACTTGCAGCTGCTGGAATGGCCTTGGGTCAGCCACAGCTCTCGCAGAGTTGTCCTTGAAAGGGCAGCTTCTGTCAGAGCTCTCTCAGCCCCATCTCCACCTCACAGGGTGGCCTGTTGTGGGAGGGGAAGGTAAAGGAGATTGTGACCATTCTGAGACTCTGAAATGCAGAGCGTAGGGCAGGATATAAATCCAATACCGTCGTCGTCATCTTCTTCTGTTACTGCTTAGTGTTCAAATCAACCAAGCGTCTCTAGTGTTTCCTGCGGCTGCCTGGGTACACGCGAAAGCTTCTCGCCAAACATAAAGTCCATAACGGAGATCAATATAACAATGTGAAAATGTTAGACAGATTTGTTAGCTGCTTACTGGGAAGAGGTCCAAGTCTCTACAGGCCTCTGGAGAGGAGAGCGTCATTGGCCTCAAAATTTGTTCTCCCCCTCCCCCATTTGTTTCTCCTAGAAAACTTCCTGTAACTTTCTGCCCTTCTTCCCTTCCCTCGTCTCCCCAGAATTCTCTGCTCCAGCATGCAACGGAAGGCATTCAAAACTAGATGGCAGCAGAAAACCAAAAACTGCCCAAATCCCAACCCTGTGAGAGACTGCGAGAGATCTGTTTGACTGCCTGTATCGCCAAAATGTAAATGACTGGGGAAGGCAATGGCAAACCAACCAGGAAAAAGTCTGCTGTGAAAACGTTGTGAAAGCAACGTCACCCTAGAGTTGGAAATGACTCGTGCTTGCACAGGAGACCTACCTTTACCTTTTTTTTTTTACCTTATATATGAACATATAAAGCTGACTTATACTGAATCAGACCCTGGGTCTATCAAAGCCAGTATTGTCTACTTAGACTGGCAGCGGCTCTCCAGGGTCTCAAGCTGAGGTTTTTCACGCCTACTTACCTGGAACCTTTTTAGTTGGAGATGCTGGGGACTGAACCTGGGACGTTCTTGCTTCCCAAGCAGATGCTCTAGCACTGAACCACAGCTCCATTCATGGCTCTCCGGGGTCTCAAGCAGAAGTTCTTCACGCCTACTTGCCTGGACCCTTTTTAGTTGGAGATGCTGGGGATTGAACCTGGGACCTTCTTGCTTCCCAAGCAGATGCTCTAGCACTGAGCCACAGCCCCATTCATGGCTCTCCAGGGTCTCCAGCAGAAGTTCTTCACGCCTACTTGCCTGGACCCTTTTTAGTTGGAGATGCCGGGGATTGAACCTGGGACCTTCTTGCTTCCCAAGCAGATGATCTAGCACTGAGCCACAGCTCCATTCATGGGTCTCCGGGGTCTCAAGCAGAAGTTCTTCACGCCTACTTGCTTGGACCCTTTTTAGTTGGAGATGCCGGGGATTGAACCTGGGACCTTCTGCTTGCCAAGCAGATGCTCTGCCACTGAGCCACAGCCCCATTCATGGCTCTCCAGGGTCTCCAGCTGGGGTTCTTCATGCCTACTTGCCTGGACCCTTTTTAGTGGGAGATGCCGGGGATTGAACCTGGGACCTTCTGCTTCCCAAGCAGATGCTCTACCACTGAGCCACAGCCCCATTCATGGCTCTCCAGGTTCTCCAGCTGAGGTTCTTCACGCCTACTTGCCTGGACCCTTTTTAGTTGGAGATGCCGGGGATTGAACCTGGGGCCTTCTGCTTCCTAAGCAGATGCTCTGTCACTGAGCCACAGCCCCATTCATGGCTCTCCAGGGTCTCAAGCAGAGGTTTTTCACGCCTACTTGCCTGGACCCTTTTGAGTTGGAGATGCCGGGGATTGAACCGGGGACCTTCTGCTTCCCAAGCAGCTGCTCTGCCACTGAGCCACGCACCGTCCCACCCCGACTTTATCGCCAAAACTAGTCACCCATCTCTTTTGCTGTCTGTTTTGAAGGGTAACGGCTGAGAGACTGGGCTGCAACTGCCAGAGTTCCCCAGTCGGAATTTTGCCTCAGTCCCACTCCCAGCCTTTCCAGGTGACCGCAACCATGGTGTTGCTTCAAACCTGGGGAAGGAAGGGAAGAGCCAGAGCTTCCTTGGCCCAGTTTCCTGGATCTCATGGGAGAGATACAAAGAAAGCACCTTTAAGATGTTTTCAGCATGTTTTAAGTTTTCTTAAAAATATATTTAATTGTGTTTGTCTGTGTCCTTTATAAAGTTGCTATCTCTGCTACGTAAACTTAAATAGGTACACACATGGCCCAGCCTGACACGGCCTGGCTCAACAAGGTCTCGTTTATGTCAGACCCAGCCCTCATAACAAATGTGTTCGACACCCTTGGTCTAATCATTCCCTGAGTAAAGAATTCCTTCTGTCTGTCCTGAACTTATTTCCCCAACACTCCACTGGGTGCTCCTGAGTATTATCGGAGATGGAGAAAAAGTTCTCTGTATATCCACTTTCCCTGTGCGATCCATGATTTGATAAATCTCTATCACGACTGCCCACAATCACTTTTATTCGAAGAAGAAGAAGAAGAAGAAGAAGAAGAAGAAGAAGAAGAAGAAGAAAACTGCAGATTTATACCCCGCCCTTCTCTCTGGATCAGAGAGTCACAGCAGCTTACAATCTCCAAAATCTTCTCCCCCCACAACAGACACCCTGTGAGGTGGGTGGGGCTGAGAGGGCTCTCACAGCAGCTGTCCCTTTCAAGGACAACTCTGCAAGAGCTATGGCTGACCCAAGGTCATTCCAGCAGCTGCAAATGGAGGAGTGGGGAATCCAACCCAGTTCTCCCAGATAAGAGAGCTATGGCTGACCCGAGGCCATTCCAGCAGCTGCAAGTGCAGGAGTGGGGAATCCAACCCGGTTCTCCCAGATAAGAGAGCTGTGGCTGACCTGAAGCCATTCCAGCAGCTGCAAGGGGAGGAGTGGGGAATCCAACCCGGTTCTCCCAGATAAGAGAGCTCTGGCTGACCCAAGGCCATTCCAGCAGGTGCAAGTGGAGGAGTGGGGAATCAAACCTGGTTCTCCCAGATAAGAGAGCTCTGGCTGACCCAAGGCCATTCCAGCAGCTGCAAGGGGAGGAGTGGGGAATCAAACCCGGTTCTCCCAGATAAGAGAGCTCTGGCTGACTCAAGGCCATTCCAGCAGGTGCAAGTGGAGGAGTGGGGAATCAAACCCGGTTCTCCTAGATAAGAGAGCCATGGCTGACCCAAGGCCATGCCAGCAGCTGCAAGTTGAGAAGTGGGGAATCAAACTCGGTTCTCCCAGATAAGAGTCCGTACACTTAACCACTACACCAAACTGGCTCTCCAGTTTTATAAAACTCTATCACGACTGCCCATAAACTCTTACTCATTTTTATTCTTTAAAAAAAAAAACCCTCTCCTAGAGAAAGTGCTCCATTATGCCTTGAGCATCTTTCGCTAGCCCCTTTTATGTATCTTTTCCATTACTGAGATGATGCGTGTGAAACACACAGAACATTATAAAGAACTCTCTGTCTAAAGTCCGAGTCGCTCCTTTTGTTGTCTGGCAATCGACGGTTCTATTTATGACTGCAGCCGAGCTCTGGGTGACCATTTCACATCAGACCAAATCACACGGTGCTCTGAGCACGCCTGCCCTCTCCAAAATACATTGAAAAGTTTTCAGGAAGCACTGTCGTAGCCCAGCGCTCAGACAAACAGAAGACAAACAGAATCACCAAGTCTTGTGCAAAGAGCTGGAAAACGAAAAGAAGGTACGTAAGAACTGGACTACTGCAATGCGCTCTAGCTGGGGCTACCCTTGAAGACAGTTTGGAAGCTGCAGCTGGTGCAGAACCCTGTGGCTAGACGGCAGGTTAGAGTCTGCTATTGGGATCATATGTCCCCAATACTACAGCAATTACATTGGCTACTGATCCACTCCTAAACCCAATTCAAGGTGCTGGTTTTGACCTTAAAAGCCATCTGTGGCTTGGGGCTGGGATATCTAAAGGACTGGAGAGCCAGTTTGGTGTGGTGGTTAAGTGTGCGGACTCTTATCTGGGAGAACCGGATTTGATTCCCCACTCCTCCACTTGCAGCTGCTGGAATGGCCTTGGGTCAGCCAGAGCTCTCTTACCTGGGAGAACCGGGTTTGATTCCCCACTCCTCCACTTGCACCTGCTGGAATGGCCTTGGGTCAGCCAGAGCTCTCTTCCCTGGGAGAACCGGGTTTGATTCTCCACTCCTCCACTTGCAGCCGCTGGAATGACCTTGGGTCAGCCAGAGCTCTCTTATCTGGGAGAACCGGGTTTGATTCCTCACTCCTCCACGTGCACCTGCTGGAATGGCCTTGGGTCAGCCAGAGCTCTCTTATCTGGGAGAACCGGGTTTAATTCCCCACTCCTCCACTTGCACCTGCTGGAATGGCCTTGGGTCAGCCAGAGCTCTCTTCCCTGGGAGAACCAGGTTTGATTCCCCACTCCTCCACTTGCACCTGCTGGGATGGCCTTGGGTCAGCCAGAGCTCTGGCAGAGGTTGTCCTTGAAAGGGCAGCTGCTGGGAGAGCCCTCAGAGCCCCACCCACCTCACAGGGTGTCTGTTGTGGGGGGAGAAGATATAGGAGATTGTGAGCCGCTCTGAGTCTCTGATTCAGAGAGAAGGGTGAGGTATAAATCTGCAATTCTTCTTCTTTTCGTGGGGGCTTTTGTGCCTTTATTTCCTGCCCCATCTGGGGATTGGCTACCCTATTTTGGGGTTAAGTTCAGATCTACCGTCCAACTGATTGGCAGTGGAGAGGTTGAGGCTGGAAGCAGGGGACCCCACCTTCATGGGGGGGAGGGGTGTCTGCTTTGTAGGGAGGGTTCTATGGTATTCTATCCTGCTAAAGACAACCCCTCCCCCAAGACTACACCCCTGAGTCTCCAGGAATTACCTGCTCAGAAGCTGGCAACCCAGAATTCACTACACCTTCAAGAGGGGATTGGAGAAACATCTGGAGCAGAGTTCCATCAGCGGCTCTTAGCCACAGGGTATAGATGGAATTCTCTGTCTAGAGCAGTGATGCCCTGTATTCTTGGTGCTTGGGGGGGCACAGTGGGGGGGCTTCTAGCATCCTGGCCCCACTGATGGACCTTCTGATGGCACTTGGTTTTTTGGCCACTGTGTGACACAGAGTGTTGGACTGGATGGGCCATTGGCCTGATCCAACAGGGCTTCTCTTATGTTCTTATGTGACACAGAGTGTTGGACTGGGTGGGCCATTGGCCTGATCCAACAGGGCTTCTCTTATGTTCTTATGTGACACAGAGTGTTGGACTGGATGGGCCATTGGCCTGATCCAACAGGGCTTCTCTTATGTTCTTATGTGACACAGAGTGTTGGACTGGGTGGGCCATTGGCCTGATCCAACAGGGCTTCTCTTATGTTCTTATGTGACACAGAGTGTTGGACTGGAGGGGCCATTGGCCTGATCCAACAGGGCTTCTCTTATGTTCTTATGTGACACAGAGTGTTGGACTGGGTGGGCCATTGGCCTGATCCAACAGGGCTTCTCTTATGTTTTTATGTCTGGGGCAGTGATGCTCTGTATTCTTGGTGCTTGGAGGGGGGGGACAGTGGGAGGGCTTCTAGTATCCTGGCCCCACTGATGGACCTTCTGATGGCACTTGGTTTTTTGGCCATTGTGTGACACAGAGTGTTGGACTGGATGGGCCATTGGCCTGATCCAACATGGCTTCTCTTATGTTTTTATGTCTGGGGCAGTGATGTTCTGTATTCTTGGTGCTTGGAGGGGGGGGGGACAGTGGGAGGGCTTCTAGTGTCCTGGCCACACTGGTGGACCTCCTGATGGCACCTGAGTTTTTTTGGCCACTTTGTGACCCAGAATGTTGGGCTGGGTGGGCCATTGGCCTGATCCAACAGGGCTTCTCTTATGTTCTTATTTCTGGGGCAGTGATGCTCTGTATTCTTGGTGCTTGGGCGGGGGCACAGTGGGAGGACTTGTAGTGTCCTGGCCCCACTGATGGACCTCCTGATGGCACTTGGGTTTTTTTTGACCCCTCTGTGACACAGAGCGTTGGACTGGATGGGCCATTGGCCTGATCCAACAATGCTTCTCTTAAGGCAGGAGAGACACACAAACCATTTTGTTCTCTTTTATTTTCCTGATTTTTTTCAAGATGTTTCCTGGAACTTCACACCCCTGTACCGTGTTCAAACATCCATCTTTGCTTTCTCGTTTCAGGATCACACCCCATCTATCGACACGACTGCCCCAAAACTGTTCTTACTGAGTGACCTGAAGGCCTGACAATCCATGGAACATCTAATTCCTTTTCCCTCCTGAGGAGAGCCGTTCACCTCCTGAGCAGATTATAACTGCTGTGATCTTAAAATGGGCCACGGGGATCGCAGGCCTTGCATGGCTCCAGATTACCGCTAAGAGGGGCTTCCTGGGTTTATGAGCAGCCCACTCGCACACAGCTTCAAGGGGACACTGCTTACAATTCCTCAGAACGAGGACATCCATGACAGAGGGGAAGATATCAGGGACAGTTCCCACACCACGGTCCCATTTCCCCATTCAAGAAATATCTGGGGACTTTGGAAGAAGAAGAAGTTATTGGATTTAAGAAGAAGAAGATATTGGATTTATATCCCACCCTCCACTCCGAAGAGTCTCAGAGCGGCTCACAATCCCCTTTCCCTTCCTCCCCCACAACAGACACCCTGTGAGGTAGATGAAGATATTGGATTTATATCCCGCCCTCCACTCCGAAGAGTCTCAGAGCGGCTCACAATCTCCTTTCCCTTCCTCCCCCACAACAGGCACCCTGTGAGGTAGATGAAGATATTGGATTTATATCCCGCCCTCCACTCCGAAGAGTCTCAGAGCGGCTCACAATCCCCTTTCCCTTCCTCCCCCACAACAGACACCCTGTGAGGTAGATGAAGATATTGGATTTATATCCCGCCCTCCACTTCGAATAGTCTCAGAGCGGCTCACAATCTCCTTTCCCTTCCTCCCCCACAACAGGCACCCTGTGAGGTAGATGAAGATATTGGATTTATATCCCGCCCTCCACTCCGAAGAGTCTCAGAGCGGCTCACAATCCCCTTTCCCTTCCTCCCCCACAACAGACACCCTGTGAGGTAGATGAAGATATTGGATTATATACCACCCTCCACTCCGAAGAGTCTCAGAGCGGCTCGAAATGTCCTTTCCCTTCCTCCCGCCCAACAGACACCCTGTGAGGTAGATGAAGATATTGGATATTGGATTCTGCTTTCAAGACAGAACCTGGCTAAACGGACCTGTAGCCATCTAGCCACCTTATACATGATTGTGATCTATAGTACCTTATAGCACCTGTTTTATCTATTTTAATTAATTTATGTAACTGAATTGTATTTTAAAATTGTTTCCTTACATTGTATTTTATTCAAATCATGGTATTCCATGTCTGTGAGCCGCCCTGAGCCCGCCTTTGGCGGGGGAGGGCGGGATATAAAAATAAATTTACTTTACTTTACTTTACTTACTTTCCCTTCCTCCCCCACAACAGACACCCTGTGAGGTAGATGAAGATATTGGATTTATATCCCGCCCTCCACTCCGAAGAGTCTCAGAGCGGCTCACAATCTCCTTTCCCTTCCTCCCCCACAACAGACACCCTGTGAGGTAGATGAAGATATTGGATTTATATCCCGCCCTCCACTCCCAAGAGTCTCAGAGCGGCTCACAATCTCCTTTCCCTTCCTCCCCGACAACAGACACATACCACCACGACACCCTGTGAGGTGGGTGGGGCTGGAGAGGGCTCTCACAGCAGCTGCCCTTTCAACCTCTGCCAGAGCTATGGCTGACTCAAGGCCATGCTAGCAGGTGCAAGTGGAGGAGGAGGGATCAAACCCGGTTCTCCCAGATAAGAGTCCACACACTTAACCACGACACCAAACTGGAGGTGGAGCCAGGAGACTTTGGGGGTGGAGCCAGGAGACATTGGGGTGGGAGTCAGGAGCAAGGTTGTGACAAGCATAATCGAATGCCAAAGAGAGTTCTGGCCATCACATTTCAAGGGACAGCACACCTTTTTAAATGCCTTCCCTCCATTGGAAATAATGAAGGATAAGGGCATCTTCTTTGGGGGCTCATAGAATTGGACCCCCCAGTCCTATCCTTTTGAAACCTGGAGGGTATTTTGGGGAGAGGAACTGGATGCTATGCTGCAAATTTGGTGCCTATACCTCAGAAAACAGCCCCCCCCCTGCAGAGACCCATGGATCAATTCTCCATTATAGCCTATGGGAAAATCTCCATAGGGAATAATGGCGTGCCCAGTAGACATTTCCCTCCCTAAAGTGGGGGGAGGGCCTCCAAAATGGGGGATCCCCTGCCCCCACCTGGGGATTGGCAACTCTATTTCCCAGACTGCTCAAATCTGAAGACATTAGAAAAAGAAGATATTGGATTTATATCCCACGCTTCACTTTGAATCTCAGAGTCTCAGAGCAACTCACAATCTCCTTTACGTTCCTCCCCCACAACAGACACCCTGTGAAGTGGGTGGGGCTGAGAGAGCTCTTACAGCAGCAGCGCTTTCAAGGACAACTCCTACGAGAACTCTGGCTGACCCAAGGCCATTCCAGCAGCGGCAAATGGAGGTGGGGGGAATCAAACCCAGATAAGAGCCAGCACATTTAACCACTACACCAAACTGTACAGTTCCTGCTACAAAAAAGCCCTGTATATAATCATTTTTGCTATACACACACACACACAATGCGGCTGCTCACACACATAGTTTATGTTATGTTAGGTAGCCCTTTTCTCCCCATCTGTTTTTCCTTTATACAATTTCCCTGTCTCCTCAAACGAAATAAATAAATAAAATCTACAACTCACCTGGAGGTTGACTTTGGGGGTCCGGTGGCCCTTGGTGGCAAGGAAGGAGGGCGCAGCGGCACCGGGGGGGCCTTCAGGGAGACCGGCTTCATTGGCAGCTGGTGTCGCTTGGCAGGCAAAGGGGGCAACGAGAGTTTCCTTGCCCCTTCCGAAAACACCATTTCTGGGCTCAGCCGGCCTCCAGACAGCGAGGGGCAAGACAAATCCAGGAGCAGAGGGGATTCGGGCAAAGGAGCCGGGGAGAATTCCAGGAGGGCAGGAGAGGAAAACTTCACCGGGGGTTGGCACCCCACCCTGGGAGGGATAGGCGGCGGGATGAGGCGGAGGGTATCAAACTCCCGGTGCGCAGCCGATTTCTCGCTAGCTGCCATCCCCAAGTCACTTTGGGTGGGAGAAGCAGCAGTACCCGGGTCGCTGCGGAAGATGTGGCGTTTCATGGGCACCGGCCTCCTCGGCGGTAGCTCGGGGCACTCCATGGCGGGCAGAGACTCCGTAAAGGCCTTCTGAAGCCCGGAAAGAATGCGTTTGCGGTGCCCCGGCAGGTGGATCCCCAATTGGGTCAGGGCCTCGTCGGTCAAGTGCCGGCAATCCAACACAAGCCAGAGGTCGCTCCGCTCAAAGTTCTCGATGTACTGCTCCAGGTGGAGGGCTCTCAGCCACTCAGACATGGGCAGGGAAGTCCCTTCCGCCATGACAGCCAGGAAGCCCGGGCCAGAGGGGCAGGGAGACACCGTCTGGGCTTCAGTTCATCCCTCAGCCTTCTCCAGAGTTCGTAGAATCCAAAATGGCCGTCACAACTACGGGAGAGAACAGAGAAGAACTTCTGTCAGTCGCCTCACAAACAATTTCTGGCCAGCTGGCCTCCAAGGGAAGAAGAAACACCAAAATTCCTGTGGAATATTAACCAGATGCATTTACCATGCAACGTTTTGACGACGTTGAAAATATTTTTTAAGTTCGTAAAATGGAATACCAAAGTGACAAACGTACAATGAAGACATAACAAACTCTCGAACTGCTCAAGCGTTCATTATACCTTCATTGTACTTTTTTCACTTTGGTATTCTATTTGATGAACTTAAGAATATTTTCAACATCATAAAAACTTTAAGAACATGAGAACGTAACAGAAGCCCTGTTGGATCAGGCCAATGGCCCATCCAGTCCAATACTCTGTGTCACACAGTGCCCAATATATGTGTGTGTGTGTGTATACACACACATACGCACATATACATACGTACATACACACATAAGAAAAGCCCTGTTGGATCAGGCCAATGGCCCATCCAGTCCAACACTCTGTGTCACATAAGAACATAAGAGAAGCCCTGTTGGATCAGGCCAGTGGCCCCTCCAGTCCAACACTCTGTGTCACATAAGAACATAAGAGAAGCCCTGTTGGATCAGGCCAATGGCCCCTCCAGTCCAACACTCTGTGTCACATAAGAACATAAGAGAAGCCCTGTTGGATCAGGCCAATGGCCCCTCCAGTCCAACACTCTGTGTCACACAGTGGCCAATATGTGTGTGTGTGTGTCTGCTCCATATTTTTATCTAACCACATCTTGAAACCGGCTTGTAGCCGCCACCTCCTGTGGCAGTGAAATCCACGTGTTAATCACCCTTTGGGTGAAGGACTTCCTTCTATCCATTTTAACCTGACTGCTCAACAATTTCATTGAATGCCCACGAGTTCTTGTATTGTGAGAAAGGGAGAAAAGTACTTCTTTCTCTACCTTCTCTATCCCATGCATAATCTTGTAAACCTCTATCATGTCACCCCGCAGTCGACGTTTCTCCAAGCTAAAGAGCCCCAAGCATTTTAACCTTTCTTCATCGGGAAAGTTTCCCAAACCTTTAATCATTCTAGTTGCCTTTTTGAGGTGCGGTGACAGAATTGCACACAGTATTCCAAATGTGACCGCACCATTGATTTATACAGGGGCATTATGATACTGGCTGATTTGTTTTCAGTTCCCTTCCTAATAACCCCCAGTATGGCGTTGGCTTTTTTTATTGGAATTGCACACTGTCTTGACATTATCAGTGAGTTCTCTACCACGACCCCAAGATCTCTCTCTTGGTCAGTCTCTGCCAGTTCACACCCCATCAACTTGTATTTGCAGCTGGGATTCTTGGCCCCAATGTGCATTACTTTGCACTTGACCACATTGAACCGCATCTGCCACGTTGACGCCCACTCACCCAGGCTCAACAGATCCCTTTGGAGTTCCTTACAATCCTCTCTGGTTCTCACCACCCTGAACAATTTAGTGTCATCCGCAAACTTGGCCACTTCACTGCTTACTCTCAACTCCAAATCATTATGAACAAACATGGAGTTTCAGCTATAAAAACCGGTCAACCATCAAGAAGGGGAGCTAGAAAAGACAGCTTTATTTAGAACTGCATTTGGATAAGTCTGCTAGCAGTCCTAAGCTGTCGTTTTAAATTTTTGGTTTTTTATATTTTAAATGTATTTTTATTTTAGGTATCCTTATCGATGCTGTAAGCCACCTGGCACTCTGTGGGGAAGAGCTCTGATGAATGTTTTAAATCAGGGGTTTCAACCGTGCAGCCTATCAGATCCCTGAGCAACTGGCTGTCGTCTGCTTCCTTCTCCCTCTCTCTTGCTTCCTTCTGCATCACAGCTTGCTTTGCCAGGCTCGCTCAATCGCACAGGAGCTACAGAGCAAAACCTCTGCTTTCTCCATTGGCTGAGGCTCCTCCCTTGGGGAGGAAGGGGGGAGGGAGAGCTTGCTTTGCCAGGCTCTCTCAATCGCCCAGTAGAGCTACTGAGCCAAGCCTCTCTTCCTTCTACTGGCTGAGGCATTTTCCCCTCCTGGTCCCCTGGGGAAGGAAGGAAAAAGCCAGAGCTTCCTTTGCCCAGTTCCCTGGATCCCGTGGGAGAGATACAAAGAAAGCCCCTTTAAGACCCATGAGTGCTAATGTTTTAAGCATGTTTTATTTTAAGCTTTTTAAAAAAATCTAAGTTTGTGTCCTTTGTATCTCTGGCCCGATAAGGTCTCATTTATATCGCTTCCAGCCCTCATAACAAATAAGTTTGGCACCCCTGTTTTAAATAAAGTTTTCTCTTTGTGCAACTTCGTGTCCAGCTCGGTCCCTGAACCCAAAACTTTGCTTGGTTGAAGCCTCTCCAGGGAGGAACACAAAGACAAGACTGTTACAAACCTCAATTCAAGTTCTCCAGTTCCAGCAACACAGCTAATACTACCCCTATGCTGGAAAACTATGACTCAGCTCTCAGTTCACATATAGGCGTCTGACCACAGCAGGAAATGGCGTGCCTCCCGACAAGTGTTTCTATGGTTTCAAAGAAACCTGCAAAGCCTTTTTAACTCCGGGCAACAAAAGACGTCAGGGTGTGTGCCCCAGGAAGCAAGGCCTCTCTCAAGGTCACACTCAACTCTCCGATTGCGTCTGGACTCACAATTACTTCCCCCTCCACAGCCGGGAAAGCATCCAAACTGGTTTATAGACACACACTAGCACAAAGAAAGCTTTAGCAGCAGATTAGGCAAATCCACAATCTATCAACAGCTATGAGACACGATGGCTAAATATGGGGAAGGGCTGTGACTCACTGGCAGAGCCTCTGCTTGGCACGCAGAAGGTCCCAGGTTCAATCCCCAGCCTCTCCAGTTAAAAACATGAGCTGAGAATTGATGTGAAAGACCTCAGCCTGAGACCCTGGAGAGCCACATCCAGCCTGAATTAGGGTTGCCAGTTCCAACTCAAGGAATATCTGAGGACTTTGGAGGTAGAGCCAGGAGCAAGGGTGTGACAAACAGAGTTCTGGCCATCGCATTTAAAGGGACCATGCTCCTTTTAAATAGCTTCTCTCCATCAGGAATAATGAAGGATAGGGGCATAAGAGAAGCCCTGTTGGATAAGGCCAATGGCCCCTCCAGTCCAGCAATCTGTGTCACACAGTGGCCAAAAAACCCAGGTGCCATCAGGAGGTCCATCAGTGGGGCCAGGACACTAGAAGCCCTCCCACTGTGCCCCCCATTAAAGCACCAAGAATACAGAGCATCACTGCCCCAGATATAAGAACATAAGAGAAGCTATATTGGATCAGGCCAATGGCCCATTCAGTACGACACTCTGTGTCACACATAAGAACCTAAGAGAAGCCATGTTGGATCAGGCCAGTGGCCCATCCAGTCCAACACTCTGTGTCACACATAAGAACCTAAGAGAAGCCATGTTGGATCAGGCCAATGGCCCATCCAGTCCAACATTCTGTGTCACACATAAGAACCTAAGAGAAGCCATGTTGGATCAGGCCAGTGGCCCATCCAGTCCAACACTCTGTGTCGCACATAAGAACCTAAGAGAAGCCCTGTTGGATCAGGCCAATGGCCCATCCAGTCCAACACTCTGTGTCACACATAAGAACCTAAGAGAAGCCATGTTAGATCAGGCCAATGGCCCATCCAGTCCAACACTCTGTGTCACATAAGAACATAAGAGAAGCCCTGTTGGATCAGGCCATTGGCCCATCCAGTCCAACACTCTGTGTCGCACATAAGAACCTAAGAGAAGCCATGTTGGATCAGGCCAATGGCCCATCCAGTCCAACACTCTGTGTCACACAGGGGCCAAAAACAAAACAATAAAAACCAAACGAAACGAAAACCCAAGTGCCATCAGGTGATTCATGTGGGGCTAGAAGCCCTTCCACTTTGCCCCTCCCGAAGCACCAAGGATACAGAGCATCACTTGCCCCAGACAGAGAGTTCCAACAACACCCTGTGGCTAACAGCCACTGATGGACCTTTGCTCCAGATGTTTATCCAATCCCCTCTTGAAGCTGTTTATGCTTGTAGCCGCCGCCACCTCCTGTGGCAGTGAATTCCACGTGTTAATCACCCTTTGGGTGAAGGAGGACTTCCTTATATCCGTTCTAACCCGACTGCTCAGCACCTTATTTGGGGGCTCATAGAATCGGACCCCCTGGTCCAATCTTTTTGAAACTTGGGTGTTCATTTGAGGAGAGGCATTGGACGCTATGCTGCAGATTTTGTGCCCCTACATCAAACAACAGCCCCCCTGCAGAGCTCCAAATATCCATGGATCAATTCTCCATTATACCCTATGGGAATCGGTCTCCATAGGGAATAATGGATTGCCCAACAGACATTTCCCTTCCCCCCCCACCACCACTTTCTGGTGACCCTGGGTGGATCCCCTGCCCCCACCTGGGGATTCGCAACCCTATCCCAGGGGGATTAATAACACAGGTTTGATAGGAAGACAGCACAACCCCAAAGCGCATGATGTAATTCTACTGCTGAGGCTAAACGGGTGTGGCACTACCAAGGGCCGTTTTGTAGAAAAATAGGTGGTGGAGCTCATGCAGGGGTTGTTATGCAGCTGCGCCTGCTATTCAATGGACAAGGGAGGTGGGGAGGGGTTGGAACCATTTACCGTCTGCTACCAAAATGTTAGGAAATACATGTTAAATTCAGAGGTTTGGAGTGGCAGTAATTGGAGACGAGGCTTAAGCTTATCAAAAGTTGACTAGAAAACATCAGGAGAGGGGATAAAAAGAAAAAACAATTTAGCATACCAGCTAGTCTATCTATGTCTTACTACATGGCTACGTTCTTTGTCTCAACGTCCTTCTCCCCGAAAAGCATTTCGCCAGGAAGAAGAGCAATAAAACTTGCGTACAAGATCAAAGCATTTCACACCTAACATCCTCTCTGACCAATGTTGTGTTTACATCTTTCGCGGGCAAAGGAAGAACCATCCCACAATTGAGTTTAGGTCACAATACATCACTTCCTCTATCAGGTAAACAAACAGTTAACTATATAATGGCTGGAATGTACATAGCTTATAATGGCTGGAATGTACATAGGTTAAAACGGATAAAAGGAAGTACTTCTTCACCCAAAGGGTGATTAACATGTGGAATTCACTGCCACAGGAGGTGGTGGCGGCCACAAGCATGGCCACCTTCAAGAGGGGTTTAGATAAAAATATGGAGCAGAGGTCCATCAGTGGCTATTAGCCACAGTGTGTGTGTGTATATAAAATTTTTTGCCACTGTGTGACACAGAGTGTTGGACTGGATGGGCCGTTGGCCTGATCCAACATGGCTTCTCTTATATTCTTATGTTCTTAGCTTGTATTCCAACAGGAGGAGAAGGGGGAACCCTCAGAAAGGTTCAGGAGCTGCGCTCCTGTGATCTCCTGCTGGATTCAAGGCCTGGGCACTAGGAACTGTGAGGGTTCCACCGAAGCCTCTCTGATGTCTTTGGAGGGAGAGGAGGGAAGAAGCCATGAAGGCCCCATGGCTCAGTGGCAGAGAACCCGCCTGGCATGCAGAAGGTCGCAGGTTCAATTCCCGGCAGCATCCCTGCTTAGAAGAATTAAGATAGTTGGTGATAGTTCCGGCTGGCTTGATGTCAGGGGGTGTGGCCTGATATGCCAATGAAGTCCTGCTGGGCTTTTTCTACAAACAAAGTCCTGCCATAAGCTATCCAGCAGTATCAAGCACTTAGACTTTGAGCTAGCTACTAGAAAGCAGGTTAAAGGTACAAGTTATCCGAGGGCAGTCTTAGCCTTATATAGATAGATTTGGCAATATAATTGTTGATGTTAAGAGAATCATAGAATAGAATCCTAGAGTTGGAAGGGACTTCCAGGGTCATCTAGTCCAACCCCCTGCACAGTGCAGGAAACTCACAAACACCTCCCCCTAAATTCACAGGATCTTCATTGCTGTCAGATGGCCATCTAGCCTCGGTTGTAAAACCTCCAAGGAAGGAGAGCCCACCACCTCCCAAGGACGCCTGTTCCACTGAGGAACTGCTCTAAGTGTCAGGAATCATAGAGTTGGAAGGGACCTCCAGGGTCATCTAGTCCGACCCCCTGCACAATACAGAAAACCCACAAACACCTCCCCCTAAATTCACAGGATCCACACTGATGTCAGATGGCCATCTAGCCTCTGTTGAAAAACCTCCAAAGGAGAATCATAGAATCCTAGAGTTGGAAGGGACCTCAGGGTCATCTAGTCCAACCCCCTCTGCACAATGCAGGAAGCTCACAACTACCTCCCCCTAAATTAACAGGATCCTCATTGCTGTCAGATGGCCTCTGTTGAAAAACCTCCAAGGAAGGAGAGCCCACCACCTCCTGAGTTGGAAGGGACCTCCATGGTCATCTAGTCCAACCCCCTGCACAATGCAGGAAACTCACAAACACTTCCCCCTAAATTCACAGGATCCACACTGCTGTCAGATGGCCCTCTAGCCTCTGTTGAAGACCCTCCAAAGGAGAATCATAGAATCCTAGATTTGGAAGGGACTTCCAGGGTCATCTAGTCCACCCCCCTGCACAATTCAAGAAACCCACAAATACCTCCCCCTAAATCCACAGGATCTTCATCATTGTCAGATGGCCATCTAGCCTCTGTTTAAAAACCTCCAAGGAAGGAGAACCCACCACCACCCAAGGAAGCCTGTTCCACTGAGGAATTGCTCTAAAGGTCAGGAGGTTCTTCCTAATGTAGAGCCGGAAACTCTCTTGATTCAATTTCAGCCCATCGGTTCTGGTCCTGCCTTCCGGGGCCACAGAAAACAATTCCACCCCATCCTCTATATGACAGCCCTTCAAGTACTGGAAGATGGTGATCCTATCACCTCTCAGCCGCCTCCTCTCCAGGCTAAACATCCCCAGCTCCTTCAACCTTCTTGCCAAGAGGAGTGAGAAGAACTGGATAAAGATAACTGGTCCATTGGCAGAGGATGCTAATGCAGCTGGTGGTTCTGGGATGTGGATGACGCATATAGATCAGATAAGATGAAGATGAGATACCAGTTTCCAGGAGGGAAACATTATAAACCCTGAGATTTCGGGAAAGGGTGCTGACTTGCACTAGAGACAGGGGGATTGTTATGCTGGCCAAGCCATATATGAACATATATGAAGCTGCCTTAGACTGAATCAGACCCTGGGTCCATCAAAGTCAGTATTGTCTACTTGGACGGGCAGCGGCTCTCCAGGGTCTCAAGCTGAGGTTTTTCACACCTTCTTGCCTGGACCCTTTTTAATTGGAGATGCCGGGGACTGAACCTGGGACCTTCTGCTTATCAAGCAGATGCTCTACCACTGAGCCATAGACCCATTCATGGCTCTCCAGGGTCTCAAGTTGAGGTTTTTCACGCCTACTTGCCTGGACCCTTTTTAATTGGAGATGCAGGGGACTGAACCTGGGACGACAACAACAACAACAACAACAAAATTTTATTTGTATCCCGCCCTCCCCGCCGGAGCAGGCTGAGGGCGGCTAACAACACAATTCAAGTTTAACTATACAAATAAATAAAATTACATTTAAACAACATGAACATTTAATTAAAAATCTGCTTAAGTTTTAAAATTAAATTAAATTAGTAAAAGTGCTAATGCTATGTTTGCTTTTATGATGGCGGTTTCCTTAGCAATTTCCATTTTCATCAGCGAAAGCCAGTCGGAAGAGGATGGTCTTGCAGGCCCTGCGGAACTGTTCGAGGTCCCGCACGGCCCGCATTTCCTCTGGAAGTTGGTTCCATAGGCTCGGAGCTATAGAGGAGAAGGCCCGGTTACGGGTACATTGCAGCTTCACCTCTCTCGGTCCGGGAATAGTCAACAAGTTTTTCCCGGTTGACCTCAGTGCTCTCTGGGGTTCTTATGGGGAGAGACGGTCTGGGGACCTTCTGCTTACCAAGCAGATGCTCTACCACTGAGCCACAGACCCATTCATGGCTGTCCAGGGTCTCAAGTTGAGGTTTTTCACACCTTCTTGCCTGGACCCTTTTTAATTGGAGATGCCGGGGACTGAACCTGGGACCTTCTGCTTACCAAGAAGATGCTCTACCACTGAGCCATAGACCCATTCATGGCTCTCCAGGGTCTCAAGCTGAGGTTTTTCATGCCTATTTGCCTGGACCCTTTTTAGCTGGAGATGCTGGGGATTGAACCTGGGACCTTCTCTTCCCAAGCAGATGCTCTGCCACTGAGCCACAGCCCCATTCATGCTCTCCAGGGTCTCCATTTGGGGTTCTTCATACCTATTTGCCTGGACCCTTTTTAACTGGAGATGCCGGGGACTTTCTGCTTACCAAGCAGATGCTCTACCACTGAGCCACTGTCCCTCCCCTTGAAATTAACAACTCTTGTTAGAGGCCTCTAATATAGAACGGGACTCAGATTTTCCTAAAATTAATTCTTTAGCAGGGATTAGTGTATAAGACAAGAGTGTTTGATTACAAGAGCTGGGTAAAAGTTCATCTGAATTCTAACCGCATAACCTTTTATAACTGTATTCTGAAATTGTACTAATGTTATCTAATTGTTTTGCCTTTCTACGCATGTATTTCCCTCCCCTCTTCTGTCCGGAGAAGAAACCTAAGTGTAATAAAGGTTATCTAAGTAGCCTAGAAAACTATTCGTTCGTCTGTGCCAGTTCCTAAGGACTGCAGGTTGTTTGGGTTACTGAGGGCACAAAAAAGTAAATCCCTTCTCAACGGGTCAGAGAAGACAAGGCCGATCTTGGGAGAACGAGGGTCTGACTCAGGAGAAAACGGCTGCGTGACGCGAAGCACGAAAAATGTGTTAAGAAACCCAGAGACTCGTTAATAAGTTAACAGACTGGAAGAAACCTGTTGTGAATCTGCTTGGGGATTCTCTGGGTTTGGGCAAAACTGAAGTTAACCGCATCGCCCTTGTTTGCAAATGCAGATGCACAATCAATAAGCTAATCCAGGAGCGTCAAACTCATTTGTTATGAGGGTCGGATCTGACATAAATAAGACCTTTTCGGGCCGGGCCGTTTGTGTCATAAAATGTAGTGCCAGGTAGTAGAGATATAAACTTTATACAGGACACAGACAAACACAATTAAAGAGCCAGTTTGGTGTAGTGGTTAAGTGTGCGGAATCTTATTTGGGAGAACCGGGTTTGATTCCCCACTCCTCCACCGGCAGCTGCTGGAATGGCCTTGGGTCAGCCAGAGCTCTCTTATCTGGGAAAATGGGGTTTGATTCCCCACTCCTCCACTTGCAGCTGCTGGAATGGCCGTGGGTCAGCCAGAGCTCTCTTATCTGGGAGAATGGGGTTTGATTCCCCACTCTTCCACTTGCATCTGCTGGAATGGCCTTGGGTCAGTCAGAGCTCTCTTATCCGGGAGAACCGGGTTTGATTCCCCACTCCTCCACTTGCAGCTACTGGAATGGCCTAGGGTCAGTCAGAGCTCTCTTATCCGGGAGAACTGGGTTTGATTCCCCACTCCTCCACTTGCAGCTACTGGAATGGCCTAGGGTCAGCCAGAGCTCTCTTATCTGGGAGAATGGGGTTTGATTCCCCACTCCTCCACTTGCAACTGCTGGAATGGCCTTGGGTCAGCCAGAGCTCTCTTCTCTGGGAGAACCAGGTTTCATTCCCCACTTCTCCACTTGTATCTACTGGAATGGCCTTGGGTCAGCAAGAGCTCTCTTATCTGGGAGAACAGGGTTTGATTCCCCACTTCTCCACTTGCATCTGCTGGAATGGCCTTGGGTCAGCCATAGCTCTGACAGAGGTTGTCCTTGAAAGGGCAGCTGCTGTGAGAGCCTTCTCAGCCCCACCCACCTCACAGGGTGTCTGTTGTGGGGGAGGAAGGGAAAGGAGATTGTAGACCGCTCTGAGCCTCTGCCCTTGAAAGGGCAGCTGCTGGGAGAGCTCTCTCAGCCCCACCCACCTCACAGGGTGTCTGTTTTTTTTGGGGGGGGGGGGGGGTAAAGGAGATTTTGAGCCGCTCTGAGACTCTTCGGAGTGGAGGGCAGGATATAAATCCAATATCATCTTCATCTTCTTCTTCTTTGTGTGATCAAGGGAACTGGGCAAAGGAAGCTCTGGCTCTTTCCCTTCCTCCTCAGGGGATGAGGAGAGGGTGGAGCCTCAGCCAGTAGAAGGAAAAGAGGCAGCCCGGCTAAGCAAGCTCTCCCTCCTCCCCCACCTCACAGGGTGTCTGTTGTGGGGGAGGAAGATAAAGGAGATTGTGAGCTGCTCTGAGACTCTTGAGTGGAGGGCGGAATATAAATCCAATGTCGTCTTCTTCTTCCCCAAGATAGGAGCCTCAGCCAATTGAGAAAAAAAGAGGCTTTGCTCTGTAGCTTCTGTGCGACTGAGCAAGCCTGGCAAAGCAAGCTGTGATGCAGAAGGAAGCAAGAGAGTGGGAGAAGAAAGCAGGCATACTCGTGGGCCTGATAGGAACCCTCCGTGGGCCTGATCCAGCCCTCAGGCCACATGTTTGACACCCCTACACTGGAGCCCTGATCTAATCAGATCTCAGAAGCTCAGCAGGACTGACCCTGGCAAGAACTTGGA
>NC_083225.1:195196596-195218245 GCF_032191835.1 Heteronotia binoei
TCTCTCAATTGCAGAGCAGAGCTACTGAGCCAAGCCTCTCTTCCTTCTATTGGCTGAAGCTCCCCCCTCTCCAGTCCCCTGGGGAAGGAAGGAAAGAGCCAGAGCTTCCTTTGCCCAGTTCCTTGGATCCCATGGGAGAGATACAAAGAAAGCATCTTTAAGACCAATGAGCGCTAACGTTTCAAGCCTGTTTTAATTTTTTTAAAAATATATATTTGCGTTATGCGTTCTTTATAAAATGTCTATCTCTGCTGCCTAATCTTAAACAGGTACACAGATGGCCCGGCCCAACAAGATCTCATTCATGTCAGATCTGGCCCTTTTAACAAATTACTTTGACACCCCTGCATAATTTTATAAACCTCTCTCATGCCCCCCCTTAGCTGTCTCTTTTCTAAACAAAAAAAGTCCCATCCTCTCTTCAGCCTTTCCTCCCCAGGGAAGATGCTCCAGCCCCCTCATCCGCTTGGTCGCCCCCCTCTGCACTTTCCCCAGCTCCGCAATGCCCGTTTGGACCAGAACTGCACCCAGGATTCCAAAGGAGGCTGCCCCATAAGATCCATCCAGGTGAGCCAGACGCAGCTGCTGCTCAGGTAGCAGAGAACATGAGGGTCTCTGCCACCTCATAGGCCTGCTGAGGGGCTCTCTGGCGCCCCCTGCTGGATTCACCCTGTTGCAGGGGAAAAAATCGATTCCCTTATTCCACAGTTTTTGTGCCGGATTCCTCGTCTGAAGAAGTGTGTTTAAGAGCACGCGAAAGCTTGCTCTGAATAAAAACGGGTTGGTCTCAAAGGTGCAACTTGACTCCTGCTTTGTTCAACTGCTTCAGACCAACACAGCTGCCCGCTTGGATCTTGGGGAGGGACGGTGGCTCAGTGGTAGAGCATCTGCTTGGTAAGCAGAAGGCCCCAGGTTCAATCCCTGGCATCTCCAAAAAAGGGTCCAGGCAAATAGGCGTGGAAAACCTCAGCTGGAGACCCTGGAGAGCCATGAATGGGGCTGTGGCTCAGTGCTAGAGCATCTGCTTGGTAAACAGAAGGCCCCAGGTTCAATCCCCGGCATCTCCAAAAAAGGGTCCAGGCAAATAGGCGTGGAAAACCTCAGCTTGAGACCCTGGAGAGCCATGAATGGGGCTGTGGCTCAGTGCTAGAAGATCTGTTTGGTAAGCGGAAGGTCCCAGGTTCAATCCCCGGCATCTCCAAAAAAGGGTCCAGGCAAATAGGCGTGGAAAACCTCAGCTTGAGACCCTGGAGAACCATGAATGGGGCTGTGGCTCAGTGCTAGAGGATCTGCTTGGTAAGCAGAAGGTCCCAGGTTCAATCCCCGGCATCTCCAAAAAAGGGTCCAGGCAAATAGGCGTGGAAGACCTCAGCTTGAGACCCTGGAGAGCCGCTGCCAGTCTGAGAAGACAATACTGACTTTGATGGACCAAGGGTCTGATTCAGTATAAGGCAGCTTCATATGTTCACATCCAAAAATTTACGGTCTTTATACTGTTTAAAGCATTCAGAGGTACTAATGCTTAGAAGCTCCTCGATTTTAGCTGCTGAAACAGAAAATTAGGTCAGTAGAAGGGGAGTTACTTCAGGACAGGGGTCTGTTGAGTAGGAGTTGATGGGCACGAGCCGGCACGATCTGCATGTGTCCCGCTGGTAGCAGAATATGGGGAAAGATTTTAATTAGGGATTAAGAATTTAGATTCTCAGGCTAGAAAACTAGATAAGGTTTAGAATTCTCTTTCAAAATGGTGTCTCTGGGCAAGTCAGCCACAAAACTGGGTTAAAGATCCTTAATAGAAACTTAGCATTTTTAAAAACGTTTAGAAAATTTAGAGATAGCAGGTATATGGCTATCTAAGAAGTATATTAATTAAGATACAGAGTAAGTCTAAGTTCTGAAATTGCTAACTACTGAAACTGCTCGCTACAATGACAAATAAGTCTTCTACCAACAATGTGCAAGCCATCTCCCAGCCCATATTTCTTATCTCCCAGCTCCCTCATAGGTCACTTAGTTAAGATGTGCAAAAGAGAAGGAATTCTGCCTCGTTTCTGTCAAGGAATGCAGCCTTTGAGTGTTACACAGAGCTCTTTGGCAGAATTAAGTTGGGACACTTAGCCAAACTTTTGAAGTCCAACAAACACCATTTGGGCATTTCATTAGTCAAACCACTGCAAGAGCTGGCTATGGCTTCAACAATCAGTGACACGGGGTACTAGGATGGACAGAACATCTTCAATGAGCCCTGGAAATATTTTACAATTAATACACTATTGTTGATAACAAATCCTATATTATATCAAGAAGAAGACGACGACATTGGCTTTGTATCCCACCCTCCACTCTGAATCTGAGTCTTAGAGCAGCTCACAATCTCCTTTATCTTCCTCCCCCCCAAAAAAACAAGCAACCTGTGAGGTGGGTGGAGCTGAGAGAGTTCTCACAGCAGCTGCCCTTTCAAGGACATCACTGCGAGAGCTACGGCTGACCCAAGGCCATTCCTGCAGCTGCAAGTGGAGGAGTGGGGGAATCAAACCTGGTTCTCCCAAATAAGAGTCTGCACACTTAGCCACTACACCAAACTGGCTCTCAAACTCAGTTAGCAAACTCCGCCCCCCTGTCCTGACATCTAAAACAAAGATTACATTGGATTGATATTCTGTCCTCTGCTCTGAATCTCAGAGCAGCTCACAATCTCCTTTATCTTCCACTCCCACAACAGACACCCTGTGAGGTGGGTGAGACTGAGAGAGCTCTCCCAGAAGCTGGCCTTTCAAGGACAGCACTGCAAGAGAGAGCTCTGGCTGACCCAAGGCCATTCCAGCAGCTGCAAGTGGAGGAGCATGGAATCAAACCCGGTTCTCCCAGAGAAGAGTCTGCACACTTAACTACTACTCCAAACTGGCTCTCTAATCAGAAATACAGACAAACAGCTAAGGTATCATTTATCTATGCAATGCTGTTGCTTTACTGGTGTTTGAGGCCCTCCCTCCCTCCAGCAAGGAAACAAAAACATGTCTAAAGCAAACTCCGCAGCCCCCTTCTCTATCCAACAGAAGCACAAAAAGCTGGAGACAAGAAAGGGGCCATGGCTCAGTGGCAGAGCCTCTGCTTGGCATGCAGAACGTCCCAGGTTCAATCCCTGGCATCTCCAGTTTCTGTTACTTACTCTTCCTGAAGTTACTTACTCTTCCAAGTCTACTTAAGTCCAGATATTGAAGCCACTCCCACATGCCTAAATCAATTTTTAAAAAATTGTTCTTTTCTGTGTGCAGGTATAATTTATGTGCTAAAAGACATCCAGATCAAGCCACTGGACTCAGTGATCAAAATGTTGCCGAAAGTAAATAGTCTCCTTCTGGCTAAGCCCTTTTTCTGCACAGGGAGTTCTATGGCATTCAGTCTTGCCTGAAGTTCCTCTTCTGAGCAGACCCACTGAGGAAATGTGAGCCTCCCCTCCTCGCTCCGAATAAGAAGGGCCACGATGTTTTCACGGCAGACTTTTTATGGGGTGGTCTGTCCTTGCCTTCCCCAGTCATCTACGCTTTCCCCCCTGCAAGCTGGGGACTCCTTTGACCAACCTCGGAAGGATGGAAGGCTGAGTCAACCTGGAGCCAGCGACCTGAAAACCCAACTTCCGCCGGGATCGCACTCAAGTCGTGAGCAGATAGTTCAGACCACAGTACTGGTGCTTTACCACTGGCCCCTCCCCAACCCCCCCCTCCCCCAGGCTCCGCCCCCAAATCTCCAGGAATTTCCAGAGGAGGCAACCCCCCTCCCCCGCACTGCATTTGCCCACTGAGCTGGAGCTTTCTTCCAGCAGGGTTCTGGATGCAGCAGGATCGCTCCCTTCTACCTCCTCAGCATAGTGCCCCACCCCACCCAGCTTCTCTGCAGGCTCCTTTGTGAGGGGAACAATCCCCGAGGCCGGCCATTAGCACTTGGATTAGAGTGGCTGAGTAAAGGGGGGGAGGAGCAAAATGCAGCTTTCTCCAGGGTCAATAGGAGACACCAATTTGGTGTCCTGGTGAAGTGTGCAGACTCTTATCTGGGAGAACCAGGTTTGATTCCCCACTCCTCCACTTGCACCTGCTGGAATGGCCTTGGGTCAGCCAGAGCTCTCTTATCTGGGAGAACCAGGTTTGATTCCCCACTCCTCCACTTGCACCTGCTGGAATGGCCTTGGGACAGCCAGAGCTCTCTTATCTGGGAGAACCGGGTTTGATTCCCCACTCCTCCACTTGCACCTGCTGGAATGGCCTTGGGTCAGCCAGAGCTCTCTTATCTTGGAGAACCGGGTTTGATTCCCCACTCCTCCACTTGCACCTGCTGGAATGGCCTTGGGACAGCCAGAGCTCTCTTATCTGGGAGAACCGGGTTTGATTCCCCACTCCTCCACTTGCACCTGCTAGCATGGCCTTGGGTCAGCCAGAGCTCTCTTATCTGGGAGAACCGGGTTTGATTCCCCACTCCTCCACTTGCACCTGCTGGAATGGCCTTGGGTCAGCCAGAGCTCTCTTATCTTGGAGAACCATGTTTGATTCCCCACTCCTCCACTTGCAGCTGCTGGAATGGCCTTGGGACAGCCAGAGCTCTCTTATCTGGGAGAACCGGGTTTGATTCCCCACTCCTCCACTTGCAGCTGCTGGAATGGCCTCGGGGCAGCCAGAGCTCTCTTATCTGGGAGAACCGGGTTTGATTCCCCACTCCTCCACTTGCAGCTGCTGGAATGGCCTTGGGTCAGCCAGAGCTCTCTTATCTGGGAGAACCGGGTTTGATTCCCCCCTCCTCCGCTTGCAGCTGCTGGAAGGGCCTTGGGTCTGCCAGAGCTCTCTTATTTGGGAGAACCGGGTTTGATTCCCCACTCCTCCGCTTGCAGCTGCTGGAATGGCCTTGGGTCAGCCAGAGCTCTCTTATCTGAGAGAACCGGGTTTGATTCCCCCCTCCTCCACTTGCACCTGCTGGAATGGCTTGGGTCAGCCAGAGCTCTCTTATTTGGGAGAACCGGGTTTGATTCCCCACTCCTCCGCTTGCAGCTGCTGGAATGGCCTTGGGTCAGCCAGAGCTCTCTTATCTGAGAGAACCGGGTTTGATTCCGCACTCCTCCACTTGCACCTGCTGGAATGGCTTTGGGTCAGCCAGAGCTCTCTTATCTGGGAGAACCGGGTTTGATTCCCCACTCCTCAACTTGCAGCTGCTGGAATGGCCTTGGGTCAGCCAGAGCTCTCTTATCTGGGAGAACCGGGTTTGATTCCCCACTCCTCCACTTGCAGCTGCTGGAATGGCCTTGGGTCAGCCAGAGCTCTCTTATCTGGGAGAACCGGGTTTGATTCCCCACTCCTCCGCTTGCAGCTGCTGGAATGGCCTTGGGTCAGCCAGAGCTCTCTTATTTGGGAGAACCGGGTTTGATTCCCCACTCCTCCACTTGCAGCTGCTGGAATGGCCTTGGGTCAGCCAGAGCTCTCTTATTTGGGAGAACCGAGTTTGATTCCCCACTCCTCCACTTGCAGCTGTTGGAATGGCCTTGGGTCAGCCAGAGCTCTCTTTTTTGGGAGAACCGAGTTTGATTCCCCACTCCTCCACTTGCACCAGCTGGAATGGCCTTGGGTCAGCCAGAGCTCTCTTATCTTGGAGAACCGGGTTTGATTCCCCACTCTTCCACTTGCAGCTGCTGGAATAGCCTTGGATCAGCCAAAGCTCTCTTATCTGGGAGAACCGGGTTTGATTCCCCACTCCTCCACTTCCACCTGCTGGAATGGCCTTGGGTCAGCCAGAGCTCTCTTATCTGGGAGAACCGGGTTTGATTCCCCACTCCTCCACTTGCAGCTGCTGGAATGGCCTTGGGTCAGCCAGAGCTCTCTTATCTGGGAGAACCGGGTTTGATTCCCCACTCCTCCACTTGCAGCTGCTGGAATGGCCTTGGGTCAGCCAGAGCTCTCTTATCTGGGAGAACCGGGTTTGATTCCCCACTCCTCCACTTGCACCTGCGGGAATAGCCTTGGGTCAGCCAGAGCTCTCTTATCTGGGAGAACTGGGTTTGATTCCCCCCTCCTCCACTTGCACCTGCTGGAATGGCCTTGGGTCAGCCAGAGCTCTCTTATTTGGGAGAACCGGGTTTGATTCCCCCCTCCTCCACTTGCAGCTGCTGGAATGGCCTTGGGTCAGCCGTAGCTCTCTTATCTGGGAGAACCGGGTTTGATTTCCCCCTCCTCCACTTGCTTCTGCTGGAATGGCCTTGGGTCAGCCAGAGCTCTCTTATCTGGGAGAACGGGGTTTGATTCCCCACTCCTCCACTTGCAGCTGCTGGAATGGCCTTGGGTCAGCCAGAGCTCTCTTATCTGGGAGTACCGGGTTTGATTCTCAACTCCTCCACTGGCAGCTGCTGGAATGGCCTTGGGTCAGTCAGAGCTCTGGCAGAGATTGTCCTTGAAAGGGCAGCTTCTGGGAGAGCTCTCTCAGCCCCACCCGCCTTCCAGGGTGTCTGTTGTGGCAGAGAAAGGTAAAAGGACTCTTATCTGGGAAAACTGGGTTTGATTCCCCACTCCGTGGGTTCAGGCAGGTTTTTAAGTCTCCCGCACACGCGTTGAAGGACTCTGGAGGACAACAGAAAGAACAGCGTTCGAGTCCATCTTTGAGAGTTAATTCTGGGTGGGCTCTCCTTCCTTGGAGGTTTTTAAACAGAGGCTGGCTGGCCACCTGACAGCAATGAGGATCCTGTGAATTTAGGGGGAGGGGTTTGTGATTTGCCTGCATTGTGCAGGGGGTTGGACTAGATGAGCCTGGAGGTCCCTTCCAACTCTAGGATTCTCCTTCCTTGGAGGTTTTTGAACAGAGGCTAGATGGCCATCTGACAGCAATGAAGATCCTGTGAATTTAGGGGGAGGGGTTTGTGAGTTTCCTGCCTTGTGCAGGGGGTTGACTGGATGACCCTGGAGGTCCCTTCCAACTCTATGATTCTCCTTCCTTGGAGGTTTTTCAACAGAGGCTAGATGGCCATCGGACAGCAATGAAGTTCCTGTGAATTTAGCGGGAGGTGCTTGTGAGTTTCCTGCATTGTGCAGGGGGTTGGACTCGATGACCCTGGAGGTCCCTTCCAAATCTAGGATTCTAGAAGCTTTCCTGTGTGAGCACGCTTCTTCAGATGCATTGAAAACCTTGAATGTATCTTCAGGACTGAATCGTCTGAATGAGTGTGCGTGCACATGAAAGCTGATAGGCAGAATTAAACTTGGTCGTCGTCGTAAAGGTGCCGCTGGAGCCGACCTTTGTTCTCTTGCTTCAGAACAACACGGCGACCCACCTGGATCTGACAACAGAACACTGAAATCCAACAGGCGCTGGACACGGATGATGCCTGGTTTGCCTAATCTGTGACCAGCGCTTGGGTGTAAACTAGATTCACCAGAAGATTTTTCGTGCAAACACCCCAGAGCTCATATCCTGCCTGGCTGAACCTGCTATTTCAACACGACATTTGCTCAGCCCCCAGTTTGGTTGTTATGTAGAGAACGGACGGGTTTGGGGTGTGTGGGTGTGTTTAAATGACTGATGGGTTTGTTTTGGCCAGCAGGTTCCGATGAAACAAAATGCACATTCTCTACAGAAGCACCAATTTTGCACTAGAAGCAGAGAATCTATTCTGCACTAGAATCTACACTAGAATCAGAGAATCTATTCTGCACTAGAATCTACACTGGAATCAGAGAATCTATTCTGCACTAGAATCTACACTGGAATCAGAGAATCTATTCTGCACTAGAATCTGCACTGGAATCACAGAATCTATTCTGCACTAGAATCTACACTGGAATCAGAGAATCTATTCTGCACTAGAATCTACACTAGAATCAGAGAATCTATTATGCACTAGAATCTATACTAGAATCAGAGAATCTGAAAATATTTTCTACACTAGAATCAGAGAATCTATTCTACACAAGAATCTACACTAGAATCAGAGAATCTATCTACACTAGAATTTATACTAGAATCAGAGAGTCTATTCTATTCAGAGAACATCAGAATCATAGAATGGACTCTATGATTCTATGACTTCAGGGTAGAATGGCAGTTTGGGGGACTACGGCTAAACCAGGATTCAAGGTCTAATACGAAACTGGTCGGTTTTAAAACTCGAAATGGCTGTGCTTGCCGGTGGGGAGAGCAAGCAGGTTTCATTCAAAGATGGGTCCAGAGCCTTCAACCTCCCCCGTCCCGCGGGGCTTCGCTGGCAGAGATTTCCAGCCTCCAAGGGGAGAAGGAACCAGTCCCACGGTCGGTTCATAGGCTCTAGGAAAGTCCCGGCACCCTACTCCAAAGCTGTTGTTCTGTTTGAAGGGGGAAGGAAATACAGAGCAAGCATTGCAGACGAACACTCTTCTCCGCATAGACAGCTTCAATAAAAGGGTAGTGGTCCCTTGTGCAAGCACCAGTTGTTTCCGACTCTGGGGTGACATCGCATCATGAAATTTTCACGGCAGACATTTTAAGGGGTGGTTTGCCATTGCCTTCCCCAGTCCTCTACACTTTCCCCCCCTGCAATTCAGGTACTCATTTTACTGACTTCAGAAGGATGGAAGGCTGAGTCAACCTTGAGCCAGCTACCTGAGCACAGCTTCCACTGGGATCAAACTCAGGTCATGAGCAGAGGGCTCCAACTGCAGTACTGCAGCTTTACCACTCTGCGCCACGGAGCTCTTCGACAGCTTCAATAGGGGATGGGATCAACATCTAGAGCAGAGGTCCATCAGTGGCTGTTAGCGACAGCATATTGTTGAACTCTCTGTCCAGGGCAAGTGATGCTCTGAATTCTGGGTGCTTTGAGGAGGGCACAGTGGGAGGACTTCTTATTTCTTATTTATTTATTACATTTGACTTATATCCCGCCCTCTCCGCAAGCGGACTCAGGGCGGCTCACAGTATCATTTGCACAGTTAAACTAATAAAATATATAAAACCATAATTTACAATTCACAGTTTAAAAACATATTACAATTTTTAAAACCATTATATAGTGCTGAATCCATACATTATAAGCGGCATTAAAATTCCAAACAGTGATCACCGGCATTCTGTGTGTATGACTTCTAGTGTCCTGGACCCACAGGTGGACCTCCTTATGGCACCTGTTTTTTTTTTGGCCACTGTGTAACACAGAGTGTTGAACTGGATGGGCCACTGGCATGATCCAACATGGCTTCTTTTATGTTAATAAGAACATAAGAGAAGCCATGTTAGATCAGGCCAATGGCCCATCCAGTCCAACACTCTGTGTCACACAGTGCCAAAAAATTTATACACACACACACACACACACACACTGTGGCTAATAGCCACTGATGGACCTGTGCTCCATATTTTTATCTAAACCCCTCTTGAAGGTGGCCATGCTTGTGGCCACCACCACCTCCTGTGGAAGTGAATTCCACATGTTAATCACCCTTTGGGTGAAGAAGTACTTTCTTTTATCCGTTTTAACCTGACTGCTCAGCAATTTCATTGAATGCCCACAAGTTCTTGTATTGTGAGAAAGGGAGAAAAGTACTTCTTTCTCTACTTTCTCCATCCCATGCATTATCTTGTAAACCTCTATCATGTCACCTCGCAGTTGACGTTTCTCCAAGCTAAAGAGTCCCAAGCGTTTCAACCTTTCTTCATAGGGAAAGTGTTCCAGCCCTTTAATCATTCTAGTTGCCTTTTTCTAGACTTTCTCCAATGCTATAATATCCTTTTTGAGGTGTGGCCACCAGAACTGCACACAGTACTCCAAATGAGACCGCACCATCGATTTATACAGGGGCATTATGATACTGGCTGATTTGTTTTCAGTTCCCTTCCTAATAGCTCCCAGCATGGCATTGGCCTTTTTTATTGCAAACACACACTGTCTTGACATTTTCAGTGAGTTCTCTACCACGACCCCAAGATCTCTCTCTTGGTCAGTCTCTGCCAGTTCACACCCCATCAACTTGTATTTGTAGCTGGGATTCTTGGCCCCAATGTGCATTACTTTGCACTTGGCCACATTGAACCGCATCTGCCACGTTGACGCCCACTCACCCAGCCTCAACAGATCCCTTTGGAGTTCCTCACAATCCTCTCTGGTTCTCACCACCCTGAACAATTTAGTGTCATCTGCAAACTTGGCCACTTCACTGCTCACTCCCAACTCTAAATCATTTATGAAGAAGTTAAAGAGCATGGGACCCAGTACTTACATGGGACCCAGTTCTTATGTGTCACAGAGTGTTGGACTAGATGGGCCACTGGCCTGATCCAACATGGCTTCTCTTATGTCCTTATGTCTGGGGCAGTGATGCTCTGTCTTCTTGGTGCTTGGGGGGGGGGGGCACAGTGGGAGGGCTTATAGTTTTCTGGCCCCACTGGTGGACCTCCTGATGACACCTGGGTTTCTTTGGCCACTGTGTGACACAGAGTGTTGGATTGGATGGGCCACAGACCTGCCTCTGCATCGCGACCTTGGGCTTCCTTGGGGGTCTCCAATCCAAGGACTAACCAGGGCTGACCCTGATTGGCTTCTGGAATTAGATGAGATCAGGCTGGGCTGGCCCTCCAGAGGTAAGAACACAAGAGAAGCCCTGTTGGATCAGGCCAAAGGCCCCCCCAGTCCAACACTCTGTGTCACACAGTGGCCAAAACCCAGGGGCCATCAGGAGGTCCATCAGTGGGGCCAGGACATTAAAAGCCCTCCCACTGTGCCCCCCACAAGCACCAAGAAGACAGAGCATCACTGCCCCAGACAGAAGAACATAATAGAAGCCATGTTGGATCAGGCCAATGGCCCCTCCAGATCAACACTCTGTGTCACACAGTGGCCCAAAAACCAGGTGCCATCAGGAGGTCCACCAGTGGAACCAGGACACTAGAAGTCCTCCCACTGTGCCCCCAAGGACCAAGAATACAGAGCATCACTGCCCCAGACATAAGAACATTAGAGAAGCCCTGTTGGATCAGGCCAGTGGCCCATCCAGTCCAACACTATGTGTCACATAAGAACATAAGAGAAGCCCTGTTGGATCAGGCCAGTGGCCCCTCCAGTCCAGCACTCTGTGTCACATAAGAACATTAGAGAAGCCCTGTTGGATCAGGCCAATGGCCCATCCAGTCCAACACTATGTGTCACATAAGAACATTAGAGAAGCCCTGTTGGATCAGGCCAATGGCCCATCCAGTCCAACACTCTGTGTCACATAAGAACGTAAGAGAAGCCATGTTGGGTCAGGCCAATGGCCCATCCAGTCCAACACTCTGTGTCACATAAGAACATAAGAGAAGCCCTGTTGGATCAGGCCAGTGGCCCCTCCAGTCCAACACTCTGTGTCACATAAGAACATAAGAGAAGCCATGTTGGATCAGGCCAATGGCCCATCCAGTCCAACACTCTGTGTCACATAAGAACATTAGAGAAGCCCTGTTGGATCAGGCCAATGGCCCATCCAGTCCAACACTCTGTCACACAGTGATCAAAACCCAGGTGCCATCAGGAGGTCGATTAGTGGGACCAGAACACCAGAAGTCCTCCCACTGTGCCCCCCCAAGCACCCAGAATACAGAGCATCACTGCCCCAGACAGAGAATTCTGTCCCCTCCTGCGCCCCCACCCCCGTGCTCAGTTTCCCGAATCTGATGGGCTCAGAACAGCCACTGGGCCATCCAGGGCAGGAAAAGAGCCACCCAGAGAGGTAACTTGAGGTTGCCTGCCTTTGTGTACCGACCCTGGACTTCCTTGGTGGTCTCCTCTCCAAGGGGTCTTCTTGGGCAGCTGCCTTTGATAGAAGGAGGAGGAGGCGGAAGAAGAAGGAGGAGGAGGAGAAGAAGGAGGAGCAGAAGGAGGAGAAAGAAGAAGGAGGAGAAGGAGGAGGAGGAGATGAAGGAGGAGGAGGAGAAGGAGATGAAGGAGGAGGAGGAGAAGAAGGAGGAGCAGAAGGAGGAGAAAGAAGAAGGAGGAGAAGGAGGAGGAGAAGGAGGAGAAGAAGGAGGAGGAGGAGGAGGAGATGAAGGAGGAGGAGGAGAAGGAGAAGGAGGAGAAGAAGAAGGAGGAAGGAGAAGAAAGAGGAGGAGAAGCAGAAGCAGAAGAAGATTTATCCCCTGCCCTTCTCTCTGAATCAGAGACTCAGCGGGGCTTACAATCTCCTATATTAGGGGTGGCCAATGGTAGCTCTCCAGATGTTTTTTGCCTACAACTCCCATCAGCCCCAGCCAGCATGGCCAATGGCTGGGGCTGATGGGAGTTGTAGGCAAAAAAATCTGGAGAGCTACTGTTGGCCACCCCTGTCCTATATCTTCCTCCCCCACAACAGACACCCTGTGAGGTGGGTAGGGCTGAGAGAGCTCTCCCAGAAGCTGCCCTTTCAAGGACAACTCCTAGGAGAGCTCTGGCTGACCCAAGGCCATTCCAGCAGCTGCAAGTGGAGGAGACGGGATTCAAACCCGGTGCTCCCAGATATGAGTCCACACTTAACCACTACTACACCAGACTGGCTTCGGGGAAAGGGGACTTCGAGCTGGATCGCGCTAACATGAAGGCTGTCGGGCTAACCCAGCGGCCTCCCCCAATTCCCAGGGACTTCTTGCGCCTAAGTATACAGAAGATTATTTAATTGCAAAGAGAGAATCGCGCCCTTCTCTTTGGCCGGCTCGGCGGGTTTTCAGAGCAATTTCCCTGCAGTCCGATCGGGCCCCGCCGATTTCAGGAGACCGAGTAAGCGGCGGCTCAAGTGCTTTGCGGCTCTCGCTTCATCTGCGGCCCAACACGCTGAGCCGGCTTCCGTTTGAGGGGATCCAGCAGCCCGGATCGACCCCCCGCCCGCTCTGAATATCTGGGGCTTTCGCGCTCCGGACGCGCCTGGAAGGACCCCCGCGTCTCCCCTGCAGATCTCGCTCCGGGCGAGAGAGCCGGCGGTCTGAATGGGGCAGTCGAGGGTCAAGCGCGCCCGGGCTCCGGAAGGCGCGTGGGGCTGGCTGCGCTCTTTGGAAGCCGCGGAGAAAGGCGCTCCAGCCGGGCTTGCCTCCCCGCCGGCTTTGGCCAGGCGAAACCCGTCCCGGGGCTGCAAGAATCCGCCGTCGGTTTAGCTGGAATCTCCTCCAGAGAGCGAGTTTGGTGTGGTGGTTAAGCGCGCGGACTCTTACCTGGGAGAACCGGGTTTGATGCCCCACTCCTCCACTTGCACCTGCTGGAATGGCCTTGGGTCAGCCATAGCTCTGGCAGAGGTTTTCCTTGAAAGGGCAGCTGCCCGGAGAGCTCTCTCAGCCCCACCAACCTCACAGGGTTTGATTCCCCACTCCTCCATTTGCAGCTGCTGGAATGGCCTTGGGTCAGCCAGAGCTTTCGTTGGAGTTGTCCTTGAGGAGGCAGCTTCTGGGAGAGCTCTCTCAGCCCCACCCACCTCACAGGGTGTATGTTGTGGGGGAGGAAGGTAAAAGAGATTGTGAGCCGCTCTGAGATTCGTGGGGGAGGGCAGGATATAAATCCAATATCTTCTTCTTCTTCTTAGTTTTGGCTGGAACCTCCGAAATTAATTTCAAGGATTCCTCCGTTTCAGTCCAGGAACAAATAGAGAGACAGAGAATAGTCCGGAATGGTGTCATCTTTAGCGTCAACCTGGAAATTTTCCTAAAAGCAAAGGAGGGCGGGATATAAACCCAAGAGAGCCAGTTTGGTGTAGCAGTTAAGTGTGCGGACTCTTATCTGGGAGAACCGGGTTGGATTCCCCACTCCTCCACTTGCAGCTGCTGGAATGGCCTTGGGTCAGCCAGAGCTTTCCGTAGGAGTTGTCCTTGAAGGGGCAGCTTCTGGGAGAGCTCTCTCAGCCCCACCCACCTCACAGGATGTCTGTTGTGTGTATGTGTGTGTAGGGGAGGTAAAGGGGATCGTGGGTCGCTCTGAGATTCAGGATGGAGGGCAGGATATAAATCCAATCTCTTCTCCTTCTCCTTCTCCTTCTCCTTCTCCTTCTCCTTCTCCTTCTCCTTCTCCTTCTCCTTCTCCTTCTCCTCCTCCTCCTCCTCCTCCTCCTCCTCCTCCTCCTCCTCCTCCTCCTCCTCCTCCTCCTCCTCCTTCTTCTTCTTCTTCTTCTTCTCTCTTCTTCTTCTTCTTCTTCTTCTTCTTCTTCTCTTCTTCTTCTTCTTCTTCTTCTTCTTCTTCTTCTTCTTCTTCTTCTTCGTTTGGCTGGAACCTCCGAAATTAATTTCAAGGATTCCTCGGTTTCGGTCCAGGAACAAAGAGAGAGAGAATCTCCTGGAATGGTGTCGTCTTTAGCGTCAACCTGGAAACCAAACGGCGGTCCCGCTGCTTCTTGGAAGACGAATACGATGCATTCCGAGGGTCAGAGAGCTCCCTTGGCTTCACCCGCCCCACCGGGGGCTGAGGAAGCCGGCTGCGACCCCCCGGATTGGGGTCTCCTTTTGGGAAGGGACGGTGGCTCAGTGGTAGAGCATCTGCTTGGGAAGCAGAAGGTCCCAGGTTCAATCCCCGGCATCTCCAACTCGAAAGAGTCCAGGCAAGTAGGCATGAAGAACCTCAGCTGGAGACCCTGGAGAGCCATGAATGGGGCTGTGGCTCAGTGGTAGAGCATCTGCTAGGGAAGCAGAAGGTCCCAGGTTCGATCCCCGGCATCTCCAACTCAAAAGGGTCCAGGCAAATAGGCGTGAAGAACCTCAGCTGGAGAAAGAGCCGCTGCCAGGCTGAGTAGACAATACTGATTTGGATGGACCCGGGGAGGGGAAGGGGTCTGATTCAGCATACGGCAGCTTCATACGTTCAGATACCGCGGGACCGGCTTCGATGCCGGAGCCAGAAACTTTCGCGTTTACATTGAGAGCGAAAGGAAGGGGAGCTATTCGGAGAACGGAAGGCCCGGGAATCGTCCTCATTTTTGGCTCTGGGGCATTCCAGAGTCGCGTTTCCCCATTTTGGGCACAGGCCTGCTCGTCTGAGCGCAATCTCTCGCGTCAGCTCTGGAATTAATCCGCCTTCCCTCGCCTTTCCCCAGTTTTCTCCCGATTCTAAATGTCGCCAGTTTGCATTTCAGGGGGGTTCTGCGGCCAGGGGGTCCGTTTCCGCCCCGGGCGTCGCCAGAAGGCTGAGGAGTCCAGAGGCGGTTCCGAATCTCTGAAGAAAGTCCAGATTCGTTGGCTGTTTTCAAAGCTAGAACGAAAGACCCGAAGGAAAGGAGCTGGCCGCGCGCGGAGTTCCCTTGCAACGGAAAAGGCGGAGTGCGTTTGCCAGGCGAGCGGATTCGAATTGGGTTTCGTTCACACCAGAAAAAGAGTGACATCGGAGTCGTTCCAATGCTTAAATAGCTGGGGGGGGGGCGATTTCCGACTCCCTTCTCTCCCCACCCCCCAGCTAGGCGCAAGGGCACTGAAATTAAAAACCCCACTAAGGCAAGTCGGCGTTTACTAGGAGTAAGAAAGATCCAGTTGGGCCGCCGCGTTGGTCTGAAGCAGCAGAACCGAGTAGGAGCCCAGCGGCACCTTGAAGATCAACAACGACCAATTTCGCACTTAGACCTGGTTTCACTCTGTCCCCAAACGGACATTGTACACTAGAATCAGAGAATCACAGAGTTGGTTTCACCGATTCTCTGATTCTAGTGTAGAATGTCGGTTTGGGGCGGGGGGCAGAGTTAAACCAGGATGAAAGGTCTAGTGGGAAATCGGTCTTCAGAACGGAAGCTTTCGGAGCCTGCAGACTTCTTCAGACGAGGAAGGAGGTGCCGCGAGCAAAGCTACACAGAGCTGATGGGGTTTAGAGCGCAAACTTCGCCAGCTCTATGCAGCTTGGCTTACTTTACCTGATCCGTCGTCTGAAGAAGTGTGCGAGGAACACGCCACAGCTTCCGTTCTGAAGAAAAGTTGGTCGGTCCTCAAGGTGCCACCGGGCTCCTGCTTTGTTCTACTTAGGAGGAAGCCTCAGCGGAGACAGCGGGGCCTGCTTTCGAGTAAACCAGGGCTGCGCACACGGACTGCGCTGGAACTAAAGAGGAGGGCCGGACTGCATTACAAACCTGCGCGAGGGAACGGAGGAACGGAGCGCATCCGCGTGAATCCACCCCAGCCCAGCAAATCCGGACTGAAGAGAGAGCCGGGAGGGGCGCCCGGTTGGGAGATCCCTGTCCGGACAAAAGCACGTTCCGCCGTCCTTCCGCTTACACAGAACTCTTCGGCCCCGGACTTGGCGGAGAAGGCTTGCAAGCGGGCACGTCGTGAAAAGCGAGAGAAGTCACTGTGTGACACAGAGTGTTGGACTTGATGGGCCGTTGGCCTGATCCAACATGGCTTCTCTTATGTTCTTATGTTCTTGGTTTAGCACAGCTCAAGGGGGTTCGCCGCGGATCGGGACCCTCAGAAGGGCTCCGCTTGACGTTGTTTCTGGGAGCGCCCCGTTCGGTTCTCCAAGCCGATTTGTCACGTTAATTTCCCGACCCTGGGGAGGGGGAAGGGAGGGCGTTTCCCTCACTCGGATCGGGACCATACCGGGTGGGCTTCAACCTCACCCTCGCGTCGTTCAGCCCTTTCCCCGGGGTCCCGATCCAAATCGCACCTGGAAATGGTTTCAAATTGTCGTTGGGGGGTTCCTAGCGAGGTTTCTTTCTGGTTCCCAGCGGGAACGGAGACTAGAATTTCGTATTAATGAAGAACAGGGCAAGGGGGGGAACGAGTTTGGGAGCACCGTCGAAACGAAACGATCCGAAATCCGACCACGTTTAAATGACCTCCCCCCCCCCCGCCGCCCCAAATTCTGCTGCAACAAACGGAGGGGGCGGCTCGTCTCCAAATCCGTCATTTCGTTTCTCCGCCGCGCCTTTTCCTGGTCAATTTCAAATGCATTTGTTTTGTTTTTTTCAAATTGTCTTGAAATTGACCAGCAAAGAGATGTCCGCAAAATCGCAGCGAAGGGACCGCCTTCTCCGCCTCCGGAGGCGCGATCCTGGCCCGCAGCGGTCCAGACAGAGAGCCATTTGGGGGATCTTGATTTCCATGCGCCCCCTGAGCGGCGGGGATTCATCTCCCGCCGCCGACGCCCGGCTCTTTCCTCCCCCACCCCTAGATGAATCCCCATTAAAAATATCCAATTAGATTGCTCGATCCAATCCCTCCGTTGGCCGGTAACCTGATTACCCATTAATTCGTCGGGGCTGTGAAAGAGAGGGGTTCGGAGCCCCCTTAACTCGATTAGGCGCAAATCTTATATCTTTATAACCGCATTTGCAAAATTGGTTTATATACCTGGTGGGTCGCCGCCGGCTCCCCCCACCTCTCCCTGCGAAGGGGAAGGGAATAAAGGCACGAGTGGCTCCCGGTAAAGCACAAGTGCGGGAAGGGCCGGACCGGACCGGGCTTCTCCGGACCCGCCACCTGCCCTGCCTACCGGAGCGCCCTTTTGCGTGCGCCCTTGGGCACCCGGCGTCGTGCGCTCCGGGCTGCGTCCTTCCCTGTAGAGTAGGGCGAGGGCCCGTGGCCACGCCGTGCGCCCAGGGCGCAATTGGCCGTGCCCAAGGGCTGCGTCCTTACCTGTGGAGTAGGCGAGGGCTGGTGGTCGCGCAGAGCGCCCAGGGCGCAATTGGCCGTGCCCAAGGGCTGCGTCCTTACCTGTGGAGTAGGGCGAGGGCTGGTGGTCGCGCAGTGCGCCCAGGGCGCAATTGGCCGTGCCCAACGGCTGGCAGGTCGGGTTGGCGGCGAAGCTGCTGCGGATGGGGTTGTACTGAAAGGTGTTGGCCTGGCTGCAGGAGTTGAAGTCGGCGTAAGCCGAAGCCTCCATGGCGGCCATGCAGGAGTCGTAGGAGTTCAGGTAGGAGTAATCCATTTGGTACATGGAGCGCCGCTGCGCCGGGCCGACGGGGCGGGCGGCTGATATAGTTGGCGGCGCTCGGGGCCAGGCGAGGGACGAGGCGGCCGCTCCTTTGCATGACAAAGTCTCCCGGAGTCTATTGGGGGCAGGAGCGCGCCGAGAGGGGCGGGGGGCGCCCGCAGGCCCGCCCACCCCGTCCATCACTCGCCAGGCTTTTAACCCCTTCGGGGGTGCTCCCGGACGCGCCGGAGTGAGAGAGAGGCGGGGGCGTCTGGAGGAGGACGGGGTCTCCTTCCCCCCCCACTGAAAGTACTGGGGGGCAGCCACAGCCCTCTCTTTCTAGCAGAGAGGCCGCCCCCGGCCCTCCCCCTCCCCAGTGGGGGCTCAGACCCCACCACAGCCAAGAAAGAGGGTTCCAACGAGAAGAAACCGGGGTGCTGGGGAGAGAAAGGGGGCATAAGAACATAAGAAAGCCATATTGGATCAGGCCAATGGCCCCTCCAGTCCAACACTCTGTGTCACATAAGAACATAAGAGAAGCCCTGTTGGATCAGGCCAGTGGCCCCTCCAGTCCAACACTCTGTGTCACATAAGAACATAAGAGAAGCCCTGTTGGATCAGGCCAGTGGCCCCTCCAGTCCAACACTCTGTGTCACATAAGAACATGAGAGAAGCCCTGTTGGATCGGGCCAGTGGCCCCTCCAGTCCAACACTCTGTGTCACATAAGAACATAAGAGAAGCCCTGTTGGATCAGGCCAGTGGCCCCTCCAGTCCAACACTCTGTGTCACATAAGAACATAAGAAAGCCATTTGGATCAGGCCAATGGCCCATCCTGTCCAACACTCTGTGTCACACAGTGGCCAAAAAAATTATACACACACACACACACACAAACATGTGTGGCTAATAGCCACTGATGGACCTCTGCTCCATATTTTTATCTAACCCTCTCTTGAAGCTGGTTATGCTTGTACCCGCCACCACCTCCTGCGGCAGTGAATTCCACATGTCAATCACCCTTTGGGTGAAGAACGACTTCCTTTTATCCGTTCTAACTCGACTGCTCAGCAACTTCATTGAATGCCCACGAGTTCTTGTATTGTGAGAAAGGGAGAAAAGGACTTCTTTCTCTACCTTCTCCATCCCATGCATAATCTTGTAAATCTCTCTTACGTCACCCCGCAGTCGACGTTTCTCCAAGCTAAAGAGCCCTAAGCGTTTCATCCTTTCTTCATAGGGAAAGTGTTCCAAACCTTTAATCATTCTAGTTGCCCTTTTCTGGACTTTCTCCAATGCTATAATATCCTTTTTGAGGTGCGGCGACCAGAACTGCACACAGTACTCCAAATGAGACCGCACCATCGATTTATACAGGGGCATCATGATACTGGCTGATTTGTTTTCAATTCCCTTCCTAATAATTCCCAGCATGGCGTTGGCCTTTTTTATTGCAAACGCACCCTGTCTTGACACTTTCAGTGAGTTATCTACCACGACCCCAAGATCTCTCTCTTGGTCAGTCTCTGCCAGTTCACACCCCATCAGCTTGTATTTGTAGCTGGGCCCCAATAGATTCCCAGATTGTGCTGGCCCCCCAAAGCGGGGCTCTCTAGCTCTCGGGGGGGGGGGGGGAGGTCTTCTGTTTCTGCAGAAGCAAAGGCCGGCTCCAACCCCGCAGGGCTGCCGCGTCTCTTTCCCAATGTGCTGGATTCCCACGAGCTTCCAGGCCCTGACGCGTCATTCGTGACACGTGTCTTCTTCCTGGGCTGCGGAGGGACCTGCGGGTTGGCCGGGGGCGGGGGGCTGTAGAGGCCTTCTCTCGCTTCCCCCCTCGTCGAGTCCAGCGGGATGGGCAGCGTTGGCCGGCCTGGCTGCGGGTTCGAGGGCGGGGCAGGAATCCAACGCGCGATCTTGGGTGGGTCGCTCGGGAGGCTGCAGGATCGGGACCTTCTCTGGTTCCGAAGTCGCGTTCCCTCTCTGGGAGGGGTGGGGAGGGAAGGAAGCGCGTCCTGAGCATGGCCTGCCTTTCAGGGGTGGCGCGCGCGAGAGAGGGGGATTTTTTTGCTTGGGGAAAACGGGGTGGGAATTTCTAAAGCCAGGCCTGACGCGATGCTTGGACGACTATTTGGAGGCAACGCGGGAGGGGAAGGAGCAGGTCTCTGCCTCTTGCCCAGCGCCCCCCCCCCGTGTGTCTTGGGGGCGGGGCTGCTCCCTTCCTCCTCTGTAGGGCCCCCAGCCGAGGGAAGAGCCGGGCCCTTTTGCAGAAGAGGAAACGAACAGCAGGACAGATGTTGCCTTGGCTCAGCCCCCACCCATCGGGGAGGCGGTGGCTGCCGCTTTGGGGGCAGGGAAGGGCGCGGAGGGGGGGCAGGGCAGGACAGGGGCCGCCCCTTGCACTCGGGGTCTCCCTGCAGGGCACAGTTCGGAGGCCCCCTCCCCTCGGCGCTTCCCCCCGCCTTCCCCACCCCGCCTCTGACCCAGGTTGGCTCCTCTTTGCCGAGCTGCTCTGGGCCGGGGCACGTGGGGCCTTTTGCGATGTTGGAATCCGGTTCGAAGCCCGGGATTCTGCATAGGGCCTGATTCGGTTCCGGGGCGCTCCGCCCCGCGTCTCCGCCTGACAGGCCGGCAAGAATCCCCACTGACCCTGGGCAGGGATCCCGCGGGCTGCTGCGCTCCGCTCGCCCTCCTCCTCTTCCTCCTTCTCCTCCTCCTCCTCCTCCTCCTCCACTTCCTCTTCTTCGTCCTCCTCTTCCTTCTCCTTCTCCTCCTCCTCTCCTGCTTCCTCCTCCTCCTTTTCTTCCTCTTCCTCCTCTTTCTTCTTCTTCCTCTTCCGCCTCCTCTCCTTCTTCCTCCTTTTCGTCCCCCTTCTCCCTCTTTCTCCTCCTCTTCCTTTTCATCCTCTTCCTCCCCTCCTCTTCTTCCTCCCCTCCTTCTTCTCCTCTTCTTCATTCTCATCCTCCTCCTCTTCCTCCCCTCCTCCTCTTCTTCCTCCCCTTTTCCTCTTCTTCCTCTTCCTCATCCTCTTCTTATGCCTCCTCCTCTCCTCCTCTTCCTCCCCTCCTTCTCTTTCTCCTCCTCTTCCTCTTTCTTCCTCATCCTCTTCCTCCTCCTTCTCCTCTTCCTTCTTCTCTTCTCCTCCTCTTCTTTTTCCTCCTCCTCCTCCTTTCTTCTTCATCCTTTTCCTCCTCTTTCTCCCTCTCCTCCTCTTCTTCCTCCCCTCTTCCTATTCTTCCTCCTCCTCCTTTTCTCCCTCCTCCTCTCATTCCTTCTCCTCCTCCTCTTCCTCTTCTTATTTTTCCTCCTTCTTCCTCTTCCTCCCCTCCTCCTTTTCTTCCTCCTCCTCTTCCTTTCCTTTTCCTCCCCTCCTCTTCCTCCTCCAATTCCTCTTTCTTCCTCCTCCTCTTCTTCCTCCCCTCCTCCTCTTCTTCCTCCCCCTCCTCCTATTCTTTTTCCTTCTCTTCCTTTTCTTCCTCCCCCTCCTCCTTTTCCTCCTCTTCTTATTTCTCCTCCTCCTCCTTTTCTTCCTCTTCCTCCCCTCCTTCTCTTCTCTCCTCCTTCCTTCCTTCTCTTCTTCCTCTTCTTCCTCCTTCTCCTCTTCTTCTTCCTCCTCCTCGGTGGCTTCTCTCCAGTTCCTCCCAGCAAAGGGGTCCCTCCCTCCCCTAGGACTCCTTCCACGCCGTTTTGGGCCCCCTTTCCCTCCCATCTGAAGCCCCCTCCCCTCCCCCGCCGGAAGGACCCCCCCTTCTCCTGCTTCTCCGGACTTCCCCGGGCGAGCCGCCTGGAGACCCCGAGGGGAGGGGGCCTATGGAGGACGAAGGCTGCGATCACACCCAGC